>NW_028273664.1:187500-375000 GCF_024610735.1 Ursus americanus
TTCGGGGGCCGACCGATGGACAGGGTTAACCCCCAGGAGGCCGGCAGGCCCGATCCGCCACCTGTGCAGCGAGCGGAGCGGCGGAACTAGGTGAGGGCATTGGCCAGCAGGCGCGTGGGCCCATGAGTTTTGGTGCGGGGGCCCTTCGAATGTGGCCGGGGCTCAGGAAGCCCTGCCCAGTCTCCCGCCCTGAATGACCGGCGGTGCCCCTAATGGCCCAGTTGCCGGCGGGGGAGCATGGTGAGTCGGAAGCTGGGGCTCGGGGGGTCCCAATCCCCGGCGTTGCGGCGCCAGGTCCCTTGGGAGAGGCCCCTCGGGGGCCGACCTTGGGTGAGGTTTATCCCCAAGGAGGCCGGGAGGCCCAATCCACTGGCTCTGCGGTGAGCAGAGGGGCGGGCTGAGGTGAGGGCGCTGGCGAGCGGGAGCGTGGGCTGAGGCTTTTTCGTGCGAAGGCCTCAAAGGTCGCCGTGGACTCGGAGGGCCCTGCCCTTTCTCCCGCCCTGAATGACCGGCGGAGTCCTTAGCAGCCCCGGGTGATGGCAGGGCGGCAGGGTAAGTCCGGCGTTGGGGCTTGGGGGACCCCAATCCCCAGCATTGCGGCGCCAAGCGCCTTGGGTGGGGCCCCTCGTGGGCGGACCTAGGGTAGGGTTAGCCCCTAGGAGCCCCACAGGCTCTCTCCGCCGGCTGTGCGGTGAGTGGCAGGGCGGGCCGAGGTGAGGGCGATGGCGAGCGGTAGCGTGGACCCCAGCGTTTTGGCGCGGGTGGCCTTATAAGGTCAATGGGGGCTCGGAGGGCTCTGTTCCTCCTCCCACCTGAATGAATGGCGGCACCCCTAGCGGCTCAGGTGGCGGTGGGAGGGCAGGGTGAGTCCGGCGCTTGGGCTCAGGGGTCCCCAATCCCCGGCGTTGCGGTGCCAGGCCCCTTGGGAGAGGCTCTTCGGGGGCCGACCTAGCGTTAGGGTTACCTCCTGGAGGCCTGCAGGCCCTTTCCGCTGGATGTGCGGCAAGCGGAGGGGCCAGCCGAGGTGAGGGCGCTGGCGAGTGGAAGCGTGGGCCCAAGTGTTTTGGCGCGGGGGTCCTTCGAATGTCTCCAGGGGTTCGGAGCCCCCTGCCGGTTCTCCCGCCCTGAATGACCGGAGGTGCCGCCAACGGCCCGGGTGACGGCGGGGCGGCAGGGTGAGTCTGGCTTTGGGGCTCGGGGGTCCTGAATTCCCAGCATTGCGGCGCCTTGCCCCTTGGGAGGGGCCCCTAGGGGGCCGACCTAGGGTTAGGGTTAGCCCGCAGGAGGACAGCAGGCCCGATCTGCCGCCTGTACAGCGAGGGGAGGGGCGGGCCGAGGTGAGGGAACTGGTGAGTGGGACCGTGTGCCCAGGCCTTTTACTGCGGGGGGCCTTCGAAGGTCGCCGGGGGCTCATAGGGTCCTGTCCGTTCTCCCGCCTTGAATGACCGGCGGCGCCCTTAGCGGCCGGGATGGAGGCGGGGCGGCATGGTGAGTCCGGCGCTGGGGCTCGGGGGTCCCCAATCCCCGTGGTTGTGGCACCAGGCCCCTTGGGATGGGCCCCTCCAGGAAGGACCTAGGGGTAGGTTTCGCCCCAAGGAGGTCAGGAGGCCCCATCCACTGGGTATGTGGCGAGCGGAGGGGCGGGCCAAGGTGAGGGCGCTGGGAAGCGTTAGCATGGTCCCAAGCGTTTTGGCGGGGGGGCCTTCGAAGTTCTCCAGGGGCTCGGAGGGCCTGGCACGTTCTCCTGCCCTGAAAGACCGGGGGAGCACCTAGAGGCCTGGGTGGAGGCGGGGTAGCAGGGTGAGTCCAGTGCTGGGGCATGGGGGACCCCAATCCCCGGCGTGGTGGCGCCAGGCGCCTTGGGATGGGCCCCTTGGGGGCCGACCTAGGGTTAGTGTTAGCCGCCAGGAAGCCGGCTAGCTCGATCCGCTGGGTGTGGGGTGAGCAGAGGAATGGCCCGAGTTGAGGGCGCTGGCGAGCGGGAGCGAGGGCCCAAGTGTTTTGGCGCGGGGGGACCTCAAAGGTCTCCGGGGACTTGGAGGTCCCTGCACGTTATCCGGTACTGAAATACCGGCGGCGCCCCTAGCGACCTGGGTGGAGGCCTGGCGGCAGGGTGAGTCTGGAACTAGGGCTTGGGGGACCCCAACCCCGGCGTTACAGCACCAGGCGCCTTGGGAGGGGCCCCTCGGGGGCCGACCTAGGGTTAGGGTGAGCCCCCAGGAGGCCGGTTAGCCCGATCCGCTGGGTGTGCAGTGAGTGGAGGGACGGCCAGAATTGAGGGGGCTGGCGTGCGGGAGCGTGGAACCCAGCATTTTGCCCCGGTTTGCCTTCGAATGTTGCTGGGGTTTCGGAGGGCCCTGATCATTCTCCCGCCTGAATGAACGGCGGTGACTTAGCAGCCCGGGTGACGGGGGGTGGCAGGGTGAGTCCAGCCCTGGGGCTCAGGGTCCCCAGTCCCCGGCGTTGCAGCACCAGGCCCCTCGGGAGGGCCCCCTCGGGGGCAGACCTAGGGTTAGGTTTAGCCCCAAGGAGGCTGGGAGGCCAAACCCACCAGCTGTGCGGTGAGTGGAGGGGCGGGCCGAGGTGAGGGCCCTGGGGAGCGGGAGCGTGGGCCCAAGCATTTTGGCGCGGGGGCCTTCGAAGGTCGCTGGGGGCTCGGAGGGCCCTGCACGTTCTCCCGGACTGAAATACCAGCGGTGCCCCTCGCGGCCTGGGTGGAGGCCTGGCGGCAGGGTGAGTCTGGAACTAGGGCTTGGGGGACCCCAACCCAGGCGTTGCGGCACCAGGCGCCTTCGGAGGGGCCCCTCCGGGCCCATCCTCTCGTTAGGGTTAGTACCCAGGAGGCCAGCTAGCCCGATCCGCTGGGTGTGCGGTGAGCGGGAGGAACAGCCAGAGTTGAGCGCACTGGCGAGCGAGAGCATGGAACCCAGTGTTTTGGCCCGGGTGGTCTTCGAAGGTCAACAGGGTCGGAGGACCCTGCTCCTTCTCTCATCCTGAATGAGTGGCGGCACCCCTAGAGGGGCAGGTGGCGACAGGGGTGCAGGGTGAGTCCAGCTCTGGGGCTCGGGGGTCCCCAATTCCTGGCATTGTGGCGGCAGGTCCCTTGGGAGGCGCCCCTCTGGGGCCGACCTCGGGTTACGGTTAGGCCCTAGGAGTCTGGCAGGCCCGATCCGCTGGCTGTGCCTTGAGTGGAGGGGCGCGCGGAGGTGAGAGCGCTGTTGAGTAGGAGCGTGGGTCCAAGCTCTTTGGAGCTGGTGGCCTTCGAAGGTCGCTGGGGGCTCGGAGGGCCCTGCCCTTCTCCCTCCCTGGATGAACGGCGGCGCCCCTTGAAGCCTGGTTGGCAGTGTGGCGGCAGGGTGAATCCAGCGCTGGGGCTTGGGGGTCCCCCATCCCCGGCGTTGCGGCACCAGGCCCCTTGGGAGGGGCCCCTAGGGGGCCGACCTAGGGTTAGGGTTAGCCCCCTGGAGACCGGCAGGCCCGATCCGCCGGCTGTGTGGGTAGCGGAGGGGCAGGCCGAGGTGAGGGCGCTGGCGAGCGGTAGCGTGGGCCCAAGCGTTTTGGCGCGGGGGCCTTAGGAAGGTTGCAGGGGCCTCGGAGGACCCTGCCCGTTTCCCGCCCTGAATGACGGGCGGCGCCCCTAGTAGCCCTGGTGGCTGCAGTGCAGCAGGGTGAGTCCAGCACTGGGGCTCGGGGTTCCCCAATCCCGGTGTTGTGGCGCCAGGCCACTTGGGAGGCGCCACTAGCTGACCAACCTAGGGTTATGGTTAGCCCCCAGGAGACCAGCAGTCCGATCCGCCCGCTGTGCGGAGAGCGGAGGGGCTGGCTAGGGTGAGGGCCCTGGCAGAGGGGAGCGTGGGCTCAAGCGTTTTTGTGCTGGGGCCTTCGAAATCCGCCGGGGCTCGGAGACCCTGACCCTTCTCCCACCCTGAATGGCCGGCAGCACCCGTACCAGCCCGCGTGGCGGTGGGGCGGCAGGGTGAGTCCGGCGCTGGGGCTCGGGGGTCCCCAATCCCCGGCGTTAGGGCGCCAGGCCCCATGGATGGGGCCCCTCAGGAGCCCACCTAGAGCTCGGATTAGCCCCCAGGAGTCCGGCAAGCCCGATCTGCTGGATGTGCAGCGAGCGGAGGGGCAGGCCGAGCTGAGGGCGCTGAGGAGTGGGAACGTGGGCCCAAGCGCTTTGGGGCGGGGGGCCATCGAAGGTCGCGGGGGCTTGGAGGGCCCTGCCCCTTCTCCAGCCCTGAATGATAGACAGCGCCCCTAGTGGCCCAGGTGGTGGACGGCAGCAGTGTTAGTCTGGCCCTGGGGCTTGGGGGTCCCCAATCCCCAGCGTTACAGCCCCAGGCCCCTTATCAGGGGCCTCTCGGGGACTGACCTAGGGTTAGGGTTAGCAAGAAGGATGCCGGCAGGCCCGAAATGCCCGCTGTGCAGCGAGTGGAGGGGTGAGCGCAGTGAGGGCACTGGCGAGCTGGAGCCTGGGCCCAAACATTTTGGAGCGGGGGGGGGGTCTTCGAAGGTTGCCTGGGGCACAGAGGGCCCTGCCCGATCTCACGCCCCGAATGACCGGCGGGCCCCCTAGCGGCCCAGGTGGCGGGGGGCTGCAGGGTGAGTCCAGCGCTGGGTCTCAGGTCCCCAATCTCCGGTGTTGAGGCGTCAGGCCCCTTGGGTGGGGCCCCTCAGGAGCCCACCTAGAGTTAATGTTAGCCCCCGGGAGGCCGGCAAGCCCGACCTGCTGGATGTGCGGCGAGCAGAGGGGTAGGCCGAGCTGAGGGTGCTGAGGAGTGGGAGCGTGGGCCCAACCGTTTTGGCGCGGGGGCCTTCGAAGATCATCAGGGGCTAGGAGGGCCCTGCTCCTTCTCCCACCTGAATGACCGGCTGCGCCCCTAGCGGCCGGAGTGGTGGGGGGCTGCAGGGTAATTCCACCGCTGGGGTTCAGTGGTTCCCAATCCCCGGCGTTGGGTCGCTAAGCCCCTTGGGAGGGGCCCCTCGGGGACCCACCTAGGGTTCAGGTTAGCCCCCAGGAGTCCGGCAGGTCCAACCCGCCTGCTGTATTTCGAGCGGAGGGGCGGGTTGAGGTGAGGGCGCTGACAAGTAGGAACGTGGGCCCAAGTGCTTTGGGGCGGGGGGGCCATCGAAGGTCGGCGGGGGCTCTGAGGGCCCTGCCCCTTCTCTCGCCTGAATGACTGGGGGCGCCCCTAGCGGCCAGGGTGGCGGGGGGCTGCAGGGTGAGTCCAGCGCTGGGGTTTGGAGGTTCCCAATTGCAGGCGTTGGGGCGCCAAGCGCCTTGGGATGGGCCCCTCCGGGATCCACCTAGGGTTTGGGTTAGCCCCCAGGAGGCCTTCAGGCCCAATCCCCTGGCTGCGTGGCTCGCTGTGGGGCGGGCCGAGGGGAGGGAGCTGGAGAGCGGGACCATGGGCCCACAGGTTTTGGCGCGGGGGCCTTCGAAGGAGGTCGGGGATAGGAGGGCCCTGCCCCTTCTCCCGCCTGAATGACCGGCGCTGCCCCTAGCAGCCCGGGTGCCAGGGGGCTGCAGGGTGAGTCCGGCCCTGGGGCTAAGACGTCCAGGATCCCCGGCGTGGCTGCGCAAGGCCCCTTGGGAGGGGCCCCTCGGGGACCGCCCTAGGGTTAAGGTTACCCCCAGGTGGCCGGCAGCTCCCATCCGCCTGCTGTCTTTCGAGCAGAGGGGCCGCTTGAGGTGAGGGCACTGACTGGTGGGAACGTGGGCCCAAGCGCTTTGGGGCGGGGGGCCATCAAAGGTCGGCGGGGGCTCAGAGGGCCCTGCCCCTTCTCCAGCCCTGAATGAGCGGCAGCGCCCCTAGTGCCCAGGTGGTGGAGGGGCAGCAGTGTTAGTCTTGCCCTGGGGCTGGGGGTCCCCAATGCCTGGAGTTGCGGTGCCAGGCCCCTTGGGAGGGGCTCCTCGGGGGCCCACCTAGGTTTAGGATTAGCCCTCAGGACGCCGGCAGGCAGGATCCACCGGCGGTGTGGCGATCGGGGGGTGGGGCGGAGGGGAGGGCGCTGGAGAGACGGAGCAAGGGCCCAAGTGTTTTGGCGCACGGGGCCTTCGAAGCTCGCCGGGGACTCGGAGGGCCCTACCCGTTCTCCCGCCCTGAATGACCGGTGGCGCCCCTACGGCCCAGGTGGCGGTGGGCTGCAGGGTGAGTCCAGTGCTGGGGTTCGGAAGTTCCAAATCCCCGGCGTTAGGGCGCCAGGCCCCATGGATGGGGCCCCTCAGGAGCCCACCTAGAGCTCGGGTTAGCCCCCAGGAGTCCGGCAAGCCCGATCTGCTGGATGTGCAGCGAGCGGAGGGGCAGGCCGAGCTGAGGGCGCTGAGGAGTGGGAACGTGGGCCCAAGCGCTTTGGGGCGGGGGGCCATCGAAGGTCCGCGGGGGCTTGGAGGGCCCTGCCCCTTCTCCAGCCCTGAATGAGAGACAGCGCCCCTAGTGGCCCAGGTGGTGGACAGCAGCAGTTTTAGTCTGGCCCTGGGGCTCGGGGGTCCCCAATCCCCAGCGTTACAGCCCCAGGCCCCTTGTCAGGGGCCTCTCGGGGACTGACCTAGGGTTAGGGTTAGGGTTAGCAAGAAGGATGCCGGCAGGCCCGAAATGCCCGCTGTGCAGCGAATGGAGGGGCGGGCGGAGTGAGGGCACTGGCGAGCTGGAGCCTGGGCCCAAACATTTTGGAGGAGGGGGGTCTTCGAAGGTTGCCTGGGGCACAGAGGGCCCTACCCGTTCTCACGCCCTGAATGATCGGCGGGCGCCCTAGCGGACAGTTGGCGGGGGGCTGCAGGGTGAGTCCGGCGCTACGTCTCGGGTCCCCAATCTCCGGCGTTGAGGCGCCAGGCCCCTTGGGTGGGGCCCCTCAGGAGCCCACCTAGTGTTAGTGTTAGCCCCCAGGAGGCCGGCAAACCCGACCTGCTGGATGTGCGGCGAGCAGAGGGGTAGGCCGAGCTGAGGGTGCTGAGGAGTGGGAGCGTGGGCCCAACCGTTTTGGCGCGGGGGCCTTCGAAGGTCATCAGGGGCTAGGAGGGCCCTGCTCCTTCTCCCGCCTGAATGACCGGCGGCGCCCCTAGCGGCCGGAGTGGTGGGGGGCTGCAGGGTGATTCCACCACTGGGGTTCGGTGGTTCCCAATCCCGGTCGTTGGGTCGCCAAGTCCCTTGGGATGGGCCCCTCGGGGACCCACCTAGGGTTCAGATTAGCCCCCAGGAGTCCGGCAGGTCCAATCCGGCTGCTGTGTTTCGAGCGGAGGGGCGGGTTGAGGTGAGGGCGCTGACTAATGGGAACGTGGGCCTAAGCCCTTTGGGGCAGGGGGGCCATCGAAGGTTGGCGGGGGCTCGGAGGGCCCTGCCCCTTCTCTGGCCTGAATGACTGGGGGCGCCCCTAGCGGCCCGGGTGGCGGGGGGCTGCAGGGTGAGTCCAGCGCTGGGGTTTGGAGGTTCCCAAAGCCGGCGTTGGGGGGCCAAGCCCCTTGGGATGGGCCCCTCGGGAACCCACCTAGGGTTTGGGTTAGTCCCCAGGAGGCCTTCAGGCCCAATCCCCTGGCTGCGTGGCTTGCTGTGGGGCGGGCCGAGGGGAGGGAGCTGGAGAGCGGGACCATGGGCCCACAGGTTTTGGCGCGGGGGCCTTCGAAGGAGGTCGGGGATAGGAGGGCCCTGCCCCTTCTCCCGCCTGAATGACCGGCGCTGCCCCTAGCAGCCCGGGTGCCAGGGGGCTGCAGGGTGAGTCTGGCCCTGGGGCTAAGACGTCCAGGATCCCCGGCGTGGCTGCGCAAGGCCCCTTGGGAGGGGCCCCTCGGGGACCGCCCTAGGGTTAAGGTTACCCCCAGGTGGCCGGCAGCTCCCATCCGCCTGCTGTCTTTCGAGCGGAGGGGCCGCTTGAGGTGAGGGCGCTGACTGGTGGGAACGTGGGCCCAAGCGCTTTGGGGCGGGGGGCCATCAAAGGTCGGCGGGGACTCAGAGGGCCCTGCCCCTTCTCCAGCCCTGAATGAGCGGCAGCGCCCCTAGTGCCCAGGTGGTGGAGGGGCAGCAGTGTTAGTCTTGCCCTGGGGCTGGGGGTCCCCAATGCCTGGAGTTGCGGTGCCAGGCCCCTTGGGAGGGGCTCCTCGGGGGCCCACCTAGGTTTAGGATTAGCCCTCAGGACGCCAGCAGGCAGGATCCACCGGCGGTGTGGCGAGCGGGGGGTGGGGCGGAAGGGAGGGCCCTGGAGAGACGGAGCGAGGGCCCAAGTGTTTTGGCTCACGGGGCCTTCGAAGCTCGCCGGGACTCGGAGGGCCCTACCCGTTCTCCCGCCCTGAATGACCGGTCGCGCCCCTACGGCCCAGGTGGCGGTGGGCTGCAGGGTGAGTCCAGTGCTGGGGTTTGGAGCTTCCCAATCCCCGGCGTTAGGGCGCCAGGCCCCATGGATGGGGCCCCTCAGGAGCCCACCTAGAGCTCCGGTTAGCCCCCAGGAGTCCGGCAAGCCCGATCTGCTGGATGTGCAGCGAGCGGAGGGGCAGGCCGAGCTGAGGGCGCTGAGGAGTGGGAACGTGGGCCCAAGCGCTATGGGGCGGGGGACAAGGAAGGTCCCTGGGGGCTCCGAGGGCCCTTCCCCTTCTCCAGCCCTCAATGAGAGACAGCGCCCCTAGTGGCCCAGGTGGTGGACGGCAGCAGTGTTAGTCTGGCCCTGGGGCTCAGGGGTCCCCAATCCCCAGCGTTACAGCCCCAGGCCCCTTGTCAGGGGCCTCTCGGGGACTGACCTAGGGTTAGGGTTAGCAAGAAGGATGCCGGCAGGCCCGAAATGCCCGCTGAGCAGCGAATGGAGGGGCGGGCGGAGTGAGGGCGCTGGCGAGCTGGAGCCTGGGCCCAAACATTTTGGAGCAGGGGGGGGGGTGCCTTCGAAGGTTGCCTGGGGCTCTGAGGGCCCTGCCGGTTCTCACGCCCTGAATGACCGGCGGGCCCCTTAGCGGCCCAGGTGGCGGGGGGCTGCAGGGTGAGTCCGGCGCTGGGTCTCGGGTCCCCAATCTCCGGCGTTGAGGCGCCAGGCCCCTTGGGTGGGGCCCCTCAGGAGCCCACCTAGAGTTAGTGTTAGCCCCCGGGAGGCCGGCAAGCCCGACCTGCTGGATGTGCGGCGAGCAGAGGGGTAGGCCGAGCTGAGGGTGCTGAGGAGTGGGAGCGTGGGCCCAACCGTTTTGGCGCGGGGGCCTTCGAAGGTCATCAAGGGCTAGAAGGGCCCTGCTCCTTCTCTGGCCTGAATGACCAGCTGCGTCCCTAGCGGCCGGAGTGGCGGGGTGCTGCAGGGTGATTTCACCGCTGGGGTTCAGTGGTTCCCAATCCCCGGCGTTGGGTCGCCAAGCCCCTTGGGAGGGGCCGCTCGGGGACCCACCTAGGGTTTGGGTTAGCCCCCAGGAGGCCTTCAGGCCCAATCCCCTGGCTGTGTGGCTCGCGGTGGGGCGGGCCGAGGGGAGGGAGCTGGAGAGCGGGACCATGGGCCCAAAGGTTTTGGCGCGGGGGCCTTCGAAGGAGGTCGGGGATAGGAGGGCCCTGCCCCTTCTCCCGCTTGAATGACCGGCGGTGCCCCTAGCAGCCCGGGTGCCAGGGGGCTGCAGGGTGAGTCCGGCCCTGGGGCTAAGACGTCCAGGATCCCCGGCGTGGCTGCGCAAGGCCCCTTGGGAGGGGCCCCTCGGGGACCGCCCTAGGGTTAAGGTTACCCCCAGGTGGCCGGCAGCTCCGATCCGCCTGCTGTCTTTGGAGCGGAGGGGCCGCTTGAGGTGAGGGCGCTGACTGGTGGGAACGTGGGCCTAAGCGCTTTGGGGCGGGGGACCATTGAAAGTCCGCGGGGGCTCAAAGGGCCCTGCCCCTTCTCCAGCCCTGAATGAGCGGCAGCGCCCCTAGTGCCCAGGTGGTGGAGGGGCAGTAGTGTTAGTCTTGCCCTGGGGCTAGGGGTTCCCAATGCCTGGAGCTGGGGTGGCAGGCCCCTTGGGAGGGGCCCCACCTAGGGTTAGGGTTAGCCCCCAGGACGCTGGCAGGCAGGATCCACCTGCGGTGTGGCGAGCGGGGGGTGGGGCGGAGGGGAGGGCGCTGGAGAGAGGGAGTGTGGGCCCAAGTGTTTTGGCGCACGGGGCTTTTGAAGCTAGCCGGGAACTCGGAGGGCCCTACCCGTTCTCCAGCCCTGAATGACGCTGGCGCCCCTACGGCCCAGGTGGCGGTGGGCTGCAGGGGGAGTCCAGTGCTGGGGATCGGAGGTTCCCAATCCCCGGCGTTAGGGCGCCAGGCCCCATGGGTGCGGCCCCTCAGGAGCCCACCTAGAGCTCAGGTTAGCCCCCAGGAGTCCGGCAAGCCCGATCTGCTAGATGTGCAGCGAGCGGAGGGGCAGGCTGAGCTGAGGGCGCTGAGGAGTGGGAATGTGGGCCCAAGTGCTTTGGGGCGGGGGGGCCATCGAAGGTCCGCGGTGGCTTGGAGGGCCCTGCCCCTTCTCACGCCCTGAGAGACCGGCGGGCCCCCTAGCGGCCCAGGTGGCGGGGGGCTGCAGGGTGAGTACAGTGCTGGGGTTTGGAGCTTCCCAATCCCCGGCGTTAGGGCGCCAGGCCCCTTGGATGGGGCCCCTCAGGAGCCCACCTAGAGTTCAGGTTAGCCCCCAGGAGTCCGGCAAGCCCGATCTGCTGGATGTGCAGCGAGCGGAGGGGTCAGCCGAGCTGAGGGCGCTGAGGAGTGGGCCCAAGCGCTTTGGGGCGGGGGGCCATTGAAGGTCCGCGGGGGCTTGGAGGGCCCTGCCCCTTCTCCAGCCCTGAATGAGAGACAGCGCCTCTAGTGGCCCAGGTGCTGGATCGCAGCAGTGTTAGTCTGGCCCTGGGGCTCGGGGGTCCCCAATCCCCAGCGTTGCAGCCCCAGGCCCCTTGTCAGGTACCTCTCGGGGACTGACCTAGGGTTAGGGTTAGCAAGAAGGATGCCGGCAGGCCCGAAATGCCCGCTGTGCAGCGAGTGGAGGGGCGGGCGGAGTGACGGAGCTGGGGAGTTGAAGCCTGGGCTCAAACATTTTGGACCGGGGGGGGGGGGGGGGGGCTTCGAAGGTTGCCTGGGGCTCTGAGGGCCCTGCCGGTTCTCATGCCCTGAATGACCGGCGCGCCCCCTAGCGGCCCAGGTGGCGGGGGGGCTGCAGGGTGAGTCCGGCGCTGGGTCTCGGGTCCCCAATCTCTGGCGTTGAGGCGCCAGGCCCCTTGGGTGGGGCCCCTCAGGAGCCCACCTAGAGTTAGTGTTAGCCCCCGGGAGGCCGGCAAGCCCGACCTGCTGGATGTGCGGCGAGCAGAGGGGTAGGCCGAGCTGAGGGTGCTGAGGAGTGGGAGCGTGGGCCCAACCGTTTTGGCGCGGGGGCCTTCGAAGTTCATCAGGGGCTCGAAGGGCCCTGCGCCTTCTCTCGCTTGAGTGACCGGCGGCGCCCCTAGCAGCCCGGGTGCCAGCGGGTTACAGCGTGAGTCCAGCCCTGGGGCTAGTACGTCCAGGATCCCAGGCAGGGCAGCGCAAGACCCTTTGGGAGGGGCCCTTCGGGGACCGCCCTAGGGTTAAGGTTACCCCCAGGTGGCCGGCAGCTCCGATCCGCCTGCTGTCTTTCGCGCGGAGGGGACGGTTGTGGTGAGGGCGCTGACTAGTGGGAACGTGGGCCCAAGCGCTTTTGAGCGGGGGGCCATCCAAGGTCGGCGGGGGCTCAGAGGGCCCTGCCCTTTCTCCAGCCCTGAATGAGCGGCAGCGCCCCTAGTGGCCCAGGTGGTGGAGGGGCAGCAGTGTTAGTCTTGCGCTGGGGATCGGGGGTCCCCAATGCCCGGAGTTGCGGTGCCAGGACCCTTGGGAGGGGCCCCTCGGGGGCCCACCTAGGGTTAGGATTAGCCCCCAGGACGCGGGCAGGCAGCATCCACCGGCCGTGTGGCAAGCGGGGGCGGGGGGGTGGGGCCGAGGGGAACGCGCTGGAGAGAGGGAGCATGAGCCCAAGCGTTTTGGCCCAGGGGGCCTTCGAAGGTAATCGGGGGCTCGGAGGACCCTGCCCGTTCTCCTGCCCTGAATGACTGGCCGCACCCTTAGTGGCCCAAGTGGCGGTGGGGCAGCAGGGTGAGTCCGGCGCTGGGACTCGGGGGTCCCCAATCCCCGGCGTTGCGGCGCCAGGCCCCTTGAATAGGCCCCTCGAGGGCCTACCTAGGGTTAGGGTTTGCCCCCAGGAGGCCATCATGCCTGCTCCTCCAGCAGCGCGGCGAGCGGAGGAGCGGGCCGAGGTGAGGGCGCTGGCGAGCGGGAGCGTGGGCCCAAGCGTTTTGGGGCGAGGGGCCTTCGAAGGTCGAAGGGGGCTTGGAGGGCCCTGCCCGTTCTCCCTCCCTGAATGACCCGTGGCGCCTCTATTGGCCCGGGTGGTGGCGGGGCGGCAGTGTGAGTGCGGCACTGGGGCTCGGGGGTCCCCAATCCCTGGCGTTGCAGCGCCAGACCCCTTGGGAAGGGACCCTTGGTGGCCGATCTAGGGTTACGGTTAGCGCTCCATTCTAGTCAGCATTCAGACAGTGACCCTAGGTATGATGAGAGCGGGGGGGGGGTAACAGGGCATTTCATCTGATCGCCCCCCCACCCCTCTGGCCTCCTCTAGCTATGGATGCGTCCTCTTTTCCTGGGACGAGATCGGCGGAGCCCGCGAGCAGCGGGGCATGTGAGTGAGCTTTGGCTAATGCAGAGGGCCCTTCCTTCTTCGAGAGGGCAGTGAGGGGACTGTGTTCTGGGGGCTGCTGGACCCTCATCCCACACATCTGCAATTCCTGTGAGAGGGTCCAGGTCTGAGGGCTGCTTCTGCAGAAGAGGAAAGGGGTCCTGAGGAGCCCTGGGTGGGCTGTGGGCACTGTGGGAGAGCAGAGGGGGCTGGAGGGCAGCCTCAGCCCCTAACAGAGTCATTCCCCATCCCCGCCGCCTCCCAGCCCTGTCTCTACCCCAATCCTGGGACCCACAACAAAGGGCATGGCTTCCACACATCTGGTGGAACGTCAACACTGGGTGCTCAGCAGGTACTCAGGAGACCCAGGGAGAGCTCGGGGACTGGACGTCCCCCACCCAGTGGGAGATTAGCGTCCACGGAAGGACACCCTCTCCTGGCACCTACTGAACGAGGCAGCACGTAGGCACGGGAGGGGAAGTGGGAGGTATCGGGAGGGTCCTGGGAAGGCCAGGGATGGGACAGAGTCCCTTTGTTCCCTCCTTGGTTGGACAGTCACAGAGCACTAGTGTGCCCTGAGGGCAAAGACCACGGCAGACACGCCACCCCTCCCTGCCCACATGCAGTGGAAGTCACGCGGCAAGTGGGCAGGGAGACTGAGCAGGGCGTCCAGCTTCCGCTTGGAGGACAGAAATGGTCACACCAGGGGTCAAGGGCTCCCACTCACAGAGGCTTTGGGTCAGCCCAAATGTGGACATGGAGTAGGAATGGGCTCTGAGAGCCGGGAGCCGGGGACCCAGGGGTCCATGTTCCCACAGGGGTTCCCTGGGGCATCCGTGTGGGAGGTGCCCTGTCCTCTGACTCCTCTGCCCACCTGTCTGTCCCCAGGGCCATCTCCTCCATCCTGGGCACCTGGCTGGGCCACTACCCTGAAGATTTCTTCCTGCCCCCAGAATTTCCCTGCCTAAAGACACTACTGGCATACGTAGGGCTCAACGTGCCAGGCTCAGACCTGGAGCAACGTGCCTGGCTCCTCCTCTCTCGGCTCCGACACCTCGAGCCCGCTGAGCCGGAGGCTGGGGGTGAGGAGGACTGGGGGTGACTGATGGAGGGCTGTGGAGGGGAGAGAGTGGGCCACACAGAGCAAGCCTCCACAGACTGCAGTGTGGCTGGGAGCAAGGAGTGGTCTCAGATCACTGTCCCCATGGGCTACAGTTTGGGGAGACCACCCAGGGACGGGTTCTTAGACTCAATATTGAGTGGTGGGCAAAGTTGCCTTCATTTGGAAGGGACATGGAAAGACAATCATGATGACCATACTTTCTCGGAGCGACAGCAGCAGCCCCAGAGCGAGATCCAGAACCGCGCCGAAAGCTAGTCCCAGCTCCCACTGTGGTGCCTGCTGCAGCTTCAGAGCCTGAGCTGGAAAATCCCAACACTGTTGCTGGAGCTCAGCAACTCAAAAGAGCAGGGACGTCACCTGCCATGTCGGGCCCAGTGCAGCTGGTGGTCAGAGCTCTGATCCACCGTGAGGACGTGCAAGAGTCACCTGCGCCTTTGGAAAGCCAGGAGCCTCAGCAGGCCCCAGCACCAGCCATGGAGGTCCCTGAAGAACCCGTGATGACACCTCCCATTTCAGAGCCACGGCAGGATATACTCACAGCTCTGACTCCCTGTCGGGAGCTTGAAGACCCCCCTGCACCTTGTGCAGCCCCGGCGCCCGCGCATGCTGCAGCACTAGCTATGGAGGTCCCTGAAGGGCCCCTGATGCCACCTGCCCTGTCAGAGCCAACGGAGGTTACACTCACAGCTCTGACGAACGGTCATGAGCTTCGAGAGCCACTGGCATCTATGGCAGCCTGGGCGCCCGCGCACGCTGCAGCACTAGCTATGGAGGTCCCTGAAGGGCCCCTGATGCCCCTTGCCCTGTCAGAGCCAGCGGAGGATATACACAGAGCTCTCACTCCCTGTCAGCAGCTTCAAGAGCCACGTGCACCTTTGGCAGCCCCGGAGTCCAAGCAGGCTACAGCACCAATTATCGGGGTTGCCGGGGGATGCTGGCAACCATTTCTCTCAGTGGAGCAACTGGCCTTGGCCCCGGAGCAGCAGTTCCTGCTCGCTGAATCCCCAAAGGATGGCTTCCCCTCCCCTGTCATTCCAGTGTTTCTAATTTTTGCGTTGTTCATGCACCTATTTCATAGCTTAATATATTCTGGTCTATAAATTGAGTTTTCATGGAATTTTACTCTGATCCTTTTAAATTGTACATCCAGGTGTCATTAGATAGTGTTTCACAACCTTGTCCTTCTACAATATTTCCCTCCAAGAGACTCCCGTGCCACTCGTCAGATACTGCTCATTCTCTCAGCACAGTCCCTGCAGCCACAGCTCCCCTCTCTGCCTCTGTGAGTTACTTCTGGGTTTTCTTGTGTGTGGGATCAGACAGTGTGGCCTTTTTCTATCTAGCTACGTAACCTATGAGTGATTCATTTATTTTTTTCAGGTTTCTTTCTCTTAACAAACAAGCAAACACACAAAAACAAAAACAGAAACAAAAAAAAACACACCATTTTACTACAAAGGAATATTCCTGATACAATACTGCGCAGGTGAAGCCCCAAAATGAAATGTTTTCATGATCTGGGATAGGCTTCCCTTTTGTAAGTGTGACCCAAGAGCCAGAAATATCTGGGTCCATGAGACACCTGCAAAATCTTTCATTTTCCTGGATAGGCCAGGTTTCAATGATTCTAATGTGCATATTATAAAAATATTGAGACTGCATATTAAATCTTCCTCTTTATTACAAACATATCAGGTAATTAAAAGGTTCTCTAAGGTTTTAGCCAGATTACGTTTTGTTAGTAAAATAGTGATGCAAATATGAAGAAAGGAAGACACATTCCTTCTACCTTCTACCATGATAGCCCATAACACATGGCGTCCCTCTTCCAGTCCTTTCCCTCGGAGTGTATGGGTGAGTGTGTGTGGGGGAGGGGGTTTGCCTGTGTGTGGGACAGGGTGGGGCAGGGAGGGTTTCACAGCTGGGCTCTTGTTCGGCCTGAGGTCCCCACAGTGGACAAGCACTGCTACTCCTCTCCTGTCCCCTTCTGCATTTTCAGGGGCTACACATCATTTACTCAGCAGCACCACCTGCCGAACAATTGAGACCTCTCCAATTCTTTGAGTCTCATCCTTAAAGTGAAGGGTACAATGTGTCGTAAATCTCTTTGGCTTTAGGACTGTTTCCTAAAAGCACAATTTCTGGAACACACTTTAGTCCCATTGTTGCAGTATTGGCTGCAGGGTCCTCTATCTATACTCTCTTTCTTTCCGTGGAGCCTTGCTCGGGAAAGGAGGGTCCCCGGAGACTAGAGAGGAACCCTGAAATCATGAGGAAGACAAGCCAGCAGTGAGGCCATCAGGCTACCTGGGCGGGACCCGTGAAGCAGGGAAGAGCCTGTCCATACCGCCCTCATGGATCCTCCCTCCACAAGCATCCCTGCCCCACCACACACACACACACACACACACACACACACACACACACACACACATCCCGCCCTGGAACACCCCTCATCCAGACCCCGTCCCAGGTCACACCCCAGCCACTCCAGCCCCTCCTGCTCTAGAACTCAGCTTCTAAGTAGAGCAACCAGGTCCTGCTTCCAGGCCAGCAGAGGGGTGTCGGCCGGGCCACACTTGTCTGATTGCTCCGGGTCCATCCTTTTTGGGCCCTCTCCTCCCAGGAAGGAACCAACCTCTCATGGCAGCTCAGGTCAGTGAGTCACAGACATGACCTGAATGTGTTCATCCATATGTCCACTAGGTGGCAACAGCAAGAACTGCTTGAACCTCTGTGAACAGGAGGGACCTTTACTGAGGAGGGAAGAGAAGGCTAGCTGAGGACAAAGCCGGAACTGACACCCCCCACCTACCCCCCACCATGGGGTGTATGTGACATTCCTCAGGCACTCCTGGCTGCCCTAAAGGACAAAGAAAGAGTTAACCTATAGACACCACAATCCTGCAAGACTTAAGTCTCCCTCAGTTTCCCAATGTCTTAGCAGTTTACAAGAACCAAGCATTTCTATCAATAACTTAGCTTCCTGAAGGGAAAGCAGATACAACGAAATGTCCTTATAATCTGCAGCCTCCAGGAAGTTCCCAACCGTCTTAATGTTCATGCCTTTCTAGAGGGCAAAACCACCTTCCCTAGACAATGGCAAGGCCTCTGTACCTTGTGAGTCTTCTTTAACATATGCAAGTATTATCTCAACCTCCCTTTTTCCTTACCTTCCCCCAACCCCACAGTCTATCATCAGCCAGCCCTCACAAGCCAGGGCAGCAGCTCTTTCTGCCACCTGTCCTGTCATAAACCACCAATTTTGCACCAAAGACGTCTCGAGAATTCCTTCCTGGTCGTCGGCTGCGGATTCCACCCCACTGAACCTCACCTATATTCCACAACCTCCTCATTTCCAAATCACACTGGGTGCTCATGGAAGCTGCAGGATGGACAGAGCCTCAACCGGCGGCTTTGGCACTGGGCATAGCCCCTCCACACCACTCAGGCTCCTCCAGCAGTGACCCCCTGCCCCTGCCAGCCCCAATTCTTAATAACCCTCCAGTTCAGTTGTTGTGACAGCAGTGCCTACGCTTCCTGCTGCAGACACAAGTGAGGAGAAGGGAGAGATCCCTCTCCTCGCACGAAGTCACTTGACGGGGAATCCACTTGATCAGAAGCTCTCCATCTGGGAGCCCTGCAAAGGACAGGAATGCTGTGACCCTCCGCCTTCCCCAAGGAGCTTTGGTGTGGGGAGCACCGCAGAAGTCTACAGAACTTGGCGCACAACAGCATCACACCTCCACGCCTACAGATGCGGGCGGCCGTTTTTATTCTCACCCTCTCAAGAGGTGAGGAAAGCCCTCTGGGCACACAAGGCACACAGAACAACCAGCTGACCCTGAGCCCCACCGGGCCCCCTAACAGGGGCAGTGCATCCCCGTCCAGGCAAAACCACCTGAGAATCAGCGCACTGGGCCCCTGCCCCCCGAAAACGAGGTGAAAGAACAAGTGAACAGCAAGTTTACAGACCAAAGAGGACGGCCAAACTCCAGCGCTAGGGGAAAATAGCACCTAGAGCTCGAGGCTTTTTCTCATGATTCATTTCTCTCTCCATTCAAAATTTTCCATTTCGTTTTTTTTTCTTTTTTCCCTTTCCAACTACCTTTTTTAATTTTAGCAACACTTCAATTTTCAATCTTTTCTTAACTTTCATTTTTTACATTGACATTTTATACATATATTCTTCATTTTTGGATTCCTGTCGCTACATTCAATTTGATTTCTGTATAATATGAGTTTGGCTTTCTTTACAATTTTGGGATTTAGTGACTTCCAACACACAGACCAAAAGATACTCGGGACCATGTGGCTCACCCTGTTTTGTCCACCCCGTGAGATCCTAATCTCTCTCTCCCCCATCCATTCTTCTCTGGGAAAAGTGACTAGAGGGAGGGATTCACAGCAAAAAAAAAAAAAAGAGCCAGAGGTAACACTCTCTGCCACTGATCTAATGCATAGGGTTTTAAGTAAGAAGTCACAGCTGGAACTCAGGATGACAATTACAAAGTTGCTAGCTGGGCTTGAAAAAAGTATAAATGACACGAGAGACTCTCATAGTGCAGAAATGAAATCGAATCAGGCCCAAATTCCAAAGGCTCTAACTGAGATGCAGTCTACATTGGATGTGCATGCTCTAACGGCTAGGGTCAATGAGAAGACAGAGTCAGTGACACCAAAGACAAGCTGATGGAAAGGAAGGAAGCTGAGGAAAAGAGAGAAAGCCAACGAATGGACCATGGGTGGAGGAGTCGAAAAATCAGTGATGCCACAAAAGGAAACAATATTGGAATTACTTCTGGCCCTGAGGGAGAAGACACAGAGGGACAGAAGATCTATCTGTGTAGATCGTAGCTGAGAACTTCCCTAATCTGGGAGGGAAACAGGCATTCAAGTCCAAGAGGTAGAGAGGACTCTTCCCCAAATCCATAAGAATAGAGGAATACCCTAACATATACTAGTGACGTTTGCAATTTCAGACAGAAAGAGAAAATCCTGAAAGCAGTTTGAGACAAGAGGATCTTCACCGACAGGGGTAAGCACGTTAGACTAGCCACATACCTATCCACAGAGTCCTGGCACACCAGAAAGGGCTGGTGTGATCGATTCATGGTACTAAGTGAGAAAAACATGGAGCCAAGAACGCTTTACCCAGCAAGGAGTCATTCCGAATAGGAGCAGAGATACAGAGCTTCCAGGACAGAAAGAAACTCAAAGGATTTGGCCGCTAAGCCACCCTGCAAGAATAGGAAGGGGGATCCTGTAATTGAAGACAGACTCCAAGAGTAACACAGACCAGAAAGAAACAGAGACCATCTACAGAATTAGGGACGTGACAGGTAATGCAATGGACTCATCTCCATCTGCTTTTTAGATTTTTTCTTTATCATTGGTCTTAAGCAATTTTATTGGGATGTAGGTTGATAAGGAGGTTTTTTTTTTCATGATCCTTATGTTTGGGGTTTTTGTTGCCTGGATTCCTGAATTCTTAAAAATATGGGTGTAGAGGGTTCATACAATTCAGATAACAATCAGAATTACTTCTTCAAACAGTTTTTTTCTGTACCTCAGCCAATTTCGTATCTACCAGGCCACTTGAAATTGCTACAAAGCTCACACATACTCTAGTGTTTGTGTGCAGGGCGTGGTTTGCACCCTTCCTTTTCTCTGCTTTATTCTGGACAACTGCTATGATCATACATTCAAGTTCTCTCTCTCTCTCTGTCTCTCGCTCTCTTTTTGCTATTTAGTGTCTAACGGGAAAAAAAGCCCATCTACTACATTTTTCATCTTAGACGTGCCACTGTTCAGCTCCAGAAGTTGGGTTTTCCTTGTTTTCATATTTCCTGTATCTGTTTCACTTCATCCTTTGTGTACATTCTTACGTATATAAAACGTCTTTCTAACAGTTGTTTGAATGTCCATGTGCAATACTTCCATCGTCTTTTTCATTTCTGGGTAGGTTTCTATTGTTTAATCTTTCTCCTCAGTACGAGGTGAACTCTTCTCCTTCTTTGCATCCTGGTAATCTTTTGTTGGAAGACAGGTATTGTGAATTTTAATTGTTAGATATTAACTATGGCTTATATTTCTACACATACTCTTGAGGATTGTTCTGATGGTGAGGTAGGTTCCTGGAAGACGATTTTATCCTTCCAGACTAGCTTTCCAAAGGTTTGTTAGGTGGTATCACAGTAGTCTTCAATGTATTTTGCTATTGTTCTGTTGGTATTCTGAGCTCTCTTTGCAATGTCCCACGAATTACGAGGTTTTCCACTCTGCCTGCTGCTGGTAGCACAGACTTTTCCTGATTGTGTGTGAAGGCTAGTGACATTTTCCTCTCTGCTTCCCCTGGGCTATGATTTTCCCCACACCACATAGGTTCCTCACACACGTGCCCTACTGAGGAATTCCATGAAAACTCAAAAGTGATCCTAGATGGCTTTCTGAGGTCCTCTTTCTCTGTGCAGCTCTCCTCAGTATTCTGTACTGTAAACCACAGCTATATTGACTTCTCCAAACTTCCATCTTTCTGTCTCCAACTCATGGAAATGGCTGAGCTTCGCCTGTATTCTTCATCCCTGACCCGTAGACTAGAAATGAAATCTCTTTAGGCAGTAAGTTAGGGAAATACTGAGTCCCCCATATTTGTCTTCCCTCTTGCACTAGTCACTTCCCTGCATTGCCTGGAAATATATCGACAGTGTTCTTTTGCCAGGGTGCCTGGGTGGCTCAGTTGCTTAAGCCTCCTACTCGTGATCTGGACTCAGGTCACGAACTCAGGGTCTTGGGATCAAGACCAGCATTGGGCATCACACTCAGCACAGAGTCGGCTTGAGATTCTGTCTCCCCTCTCCCTCTATCCTCCCCACCCCCCACATTCTGTCTCTCAAACCAACATAGAAAATCTTTCAAATGAAATAAAATCAGTTACGTAACAGGCAGCCTCTGCAACGAGGGGAAGACCCCAGCAGGGTCCGTGCCTTGCCCAGAATCACAGACTGGTAAGAAGGCAGAACCAGGCCTGAACCCAGCTCTCCGAGTGTCCTCAACGTTGGGGCCCTGGCTGAACCTAGCTACTCACTGGGAGCTCGGGAAGAGGTTGTGTTTTGGAACTGGCTGTAGACCTGGAGGTGGTATGGGGGTGAGAAGAAACATCGACATCCCAGGTAGGAGGCTTCCCAGCACGTACCTGAGGAGGAGCCCAGGCCAGGGCAATCCACTGACGGCACCCCTGCCCGCATGACACCCAGAGGAAAGGAGGGATGGCTCGTGACACACAACTGGCAGCGTCTAGGGGTAAGGGTGGGCTCAGCCCCTCTAAGCCAAGGTTCCAATGCCTTCTGCAGGATTGGCCTTGGAAATCAGAAAGCCTAAGACCTGGGAAAGCTATTTCCCATAAACCCTAGGTGGGACTGTCATCTTCTGGGCCTGCACAATAGGAGTATTGGGGCACACACATGTGCACAGTTACACACACAACACAATAGGGACTGTGGGTGGGATCGGAAGAGCTACAGACTCAGAGAAGGTGAGAAAGGAACAAAATGTGGTGGCAGTTATTCCCTACGTACGACACCACTCCCCCAATTTCTTAGATGGTATCCCACCTATGCCTGTGGACTTCTGCAAGAAGTACATGCTGGAATAATCCCTATCGCACAGGCAAGACACAGACCATCCCTGACAGGCACAACGGCTTCTCTGGGATCCAAAACAGGGAAGATGGAGACTTGCGTCAGAGCCCGGGGTGTTTCTAAGCTGGGGCCCTGGCTGCACCCAGACCTTCCGTGGGGCTTGTGGAGAGGGGTGTGTTGGTGTCACTGGGTACGCATGTGGCATGGCATGCAGAAAGGGGATGAGCAGTCAGCAGCCCAGAGCACTGTTTGTGTAGGTGCTAGTCCAGGTGTGGACTTAGGGAGGGGATCCCAGGAAGTGAAGTCACTTCCCTGATAACTGACCCCAACAGAACTTGGAACCCCGGTCACCAGGCAACCACATCGTAGTGCAGTCCCGTATCAGGCTCACTTGGCTGGAGACAGTCGATAGTGAAAGATGTTCTCTTGCTGCGTGCCCATTGTCCGGGGCTCTGGCTTCCAGAAACCCCAGGGTGAGGGACTTTTCACATGCTGCAGACACTGGCTCAACCCGCGCCCCCGACGCCGCAGGGCCTTTGCCAGGAGGGGCCAGAAGGTAATACCGAGCGACCTAGGCCAGGCCAGGCCACCTCTCCGAGCCATCCCTGGGCAGCCCCATTCCCCCAGTTTCAGGGAAAGAGGGGTATGTGGGGGAGGTCCCGCCCTGGGCTGGAGGAGGTTGCAGGGCAGTGGATACCCTGGGGATGCCTTCATGTTCACACCGATGCCACGGTGGGCAGGGTGGAAAGAGGATTCCTGAGGTGCCTCTCACCAGGGCCAGAGTGAATCCAAGGCCCTCGAGCTGGGTCACTTTTCTCTCCATGGTGGAGCTGCGTGCATCCTGGCCTGTGATGTGTCTGCAAGGGTGTCCCCTGGGTCTGAGGATCAGCAAAGGCAGCCAGACAGACCTCTGAGGCCTCCCGCCTGGCTGCCAGGCACTGTCTTTACAGAGCTCCACATGGGAGACAGGGCAGGAGCTGAACGATGGGATCCCCTGCCCCACCTCCTTGAAGGACAGGAAGGAGTTCCCTACTGCCAACAAAGTCCAGCGCTGTCTCAGGGTGAGCGCAGGTGCCACAGGGACCCAGCACCCAGGGCACCGATGTGGCACAAAGGGACCCAGATCCCAGAAACCAGCCTCTGGGCTCCTCGGGGCTCCCTCCTAGACTCCTGCTCCCATGTGAACCTGGATCCCCATCTCCTCCCCAAAACTGCCCTCAGGGCCCTGCCAACGGCCTTGGCCCGATGCACAGTCCCTATCCACATATCTGTATGAATATCAGAAAAGCGACCTTAAACCACCTCTCATCCATTGCTCGAAATCCTGGTGAGCTGGGAGACTTTTCCCCAAAGGGGCATGGGGCTTATGGTACTATGCCTATTGCTCTGCCCTTTGGTTGTGAAGGAACACATCCCTGGGGCCCCTCCAGGGTCTGGAGCAGGCGCCTCCTTGTGCTGCACAACATTCCAGAAGGCCCATCAGTTACCGCAGCCATTGAGCCCTTCACAGATGCAGGACGTTCATGTGATTCCCTTCTGTTGCCAACTCACAGCGCTGCACGGAACATTATTACAAAATAATAATAGTAATATGAATAATAAAACCACATATTTTAATTTGAAACAGTACTTTTTCATGAATTAATTTCTATTGAAATTATATGATTTCATAGATACTCAACATTATTATACTAAGATTCAAATACTGGTCTAGCTCTGTATTTTTGTTTTGGGCATTTCTACCCTGGGAAAATAAGGAAACAGGTTTATAATTGGCTCCAAATTCACAGATTATAAGAAATATAAATTTATCTGTTAAGTTATTTTTTTAGTAAAATATTTTCAAGTGAAAGAATGTTGTCATCTAAAAATGGTAAGATTTATCACTTTTATTACTTACATATTAACCAAATTAAGTCACATCTGCTTTTTAAATAGAAGTAAGTGATCTAAATATTAATATATCCTTGTTTAATCAACGTTTGACATCAGATTAAAAATTATGAATGTGAAAGATGACAATTTTTAAAGATGCCTTCTCAAAATTTTTTAAGAACATGAAATATAAAGAGAATTGAGTGCTGGAAATATTCTTGAACAGAATAGAGAAATACTGAATGAAAAAAAAAGCCCCCTTCATGATAAAAATCCTCAAACAAACTAAGTTTAGTGGAAATATATTTCAACATAATAAAGGCTATACATGAAAACCCCACTGCTAATATCATACTCAATGGTGAAAAATGGTGAGAGCTTTCCCCCTAGTTCAGGAACAAGATGAGAATGTCCACTCTCACCATTATTCATTCTAGTATTGGAAGTCTTAGCCACAACAATCAGACAAGAAATAAAAAAACTTCCAGATTGGTAAGGAAGAAGTAAAACTTTCACTATTTGTAGATGGCATGATATTATGTATAGAAAACCTAAGATGCTACCAAAATACTACTAATACTGATAAACAGATTCAGAAAGGTTGCAGGATACAAAAAAAAAAAAAGTACAGAAATCTGTGGCATTTTTCTATACTGATAATGAAGTAGCAGAAAGAGAAATTAAGACAAAAATCCCATTTACACGTGCACCAAAAATAATAAAATACCTAGGAATAAATGTAAACAAAGTGAAAGACCTGACTGAAAATCATACAATTTTGATGAAAAAAGTCACAGACAACACAAATGGAAAGATACTCCTTTCTCATGGACTGGAAGAATAAATATTGTTAAAATGTCCATACTACCCAAAGCAATCTACATATTTAATGCAATCCCCATCAAAATAGCAACAGTATTTCTCACTAGAACAAATAATCCTAAAATTTGTATGGAACCACAAAAGATCCAGAATAACTAAAGAGATCTTGAAAAAGAATGACAACCTAGAGGCATCACAATCCCAGATTTCAAGATCTACTACAAAGTTGTAGTAATCAAAACAGTATGGTACTGATACAAAAAAAGACATATAGATTAATAGAACAGAATAGACGGCCCAGAAATAAACCCTTGAGGAGCTGAGTTTTCAAAAGGGATGTTCTCCACTTCTCCCAGGACATTCAAATACCCCCTAGACCTCGCTCGTCTAATTAGAGATTTTTCTTTAGGCTCTCAGGACATTGTAATTCTTAGAGAAATTCTTCTCAGAGTCTGGAAGGTAATGTTTTTGCTCATTGTACTTCTTTAATTTAGCTAGATGCCCTTGTATTTGGAAGATATTCTTATAACATCTCCAAGATTATTTTTTAATAGATTTTCTTGTCTGTTTCTTTAAATTACTTTTGCTTACATAAGGGATATCAGAGAAGATATAAATATTTTATTCTTCCAGGAGACTCTGTGTGTGTGTGTGTGTGTGTGTGTGTATTTAGGCCATATATTTAGTTCATTAAGATTTGTACAGATTTCTAGAAGAAAAATAATCACATGATCACATGATTTAGGATTACTTATAATCAGAAATAGATTTTTAAATTGGAGAGGAAAACGGATAGCTAGTAAAGCATGAAACCCTGATAGGAAACATACATACTGTGTGCTGGTTAATTGGTTATAGTCACTTCATGTATTATTATGACAGCTTCTGCCTGTGAACTTAGAAGATGCTGAGCTTCTCAATAATCAAAGAAGAGAACAAGTGTTCATTCAAAATGCTGACCCAAGCAGTGCCTGCTTTTCTGTTTTTCTATCTGAAGCCATCATTTAGAATTTGTACTCTTTCAACAGTAGGAAAGTCCATAGACCTCTAAAGCATGAGTAAAATTCAAATAGGGTCAAATTCCTGAGGGCAAAGCATTATCTTTCCTCCCAGCCCTGTTACATTTGGCCATACATGCTTATTTCAACCCATGCAGCAGAGAATAAGGGCTGTGATTTTCATTATGATCACTAATTCCTTAAAAGTGCATCTAGGGCCTTCCAGAGTCATGAATTCAGCAGAATAACAGAAGGTAGCATGTCAAAAGACCATATGCAGGCCCTAGGCTGTATTTGCAGTACTAGTTCTGCATAATGTTTCCAGTTGGCATGCATGAACTCAAGCTTAAAAAAAACAAAAAGCTAGAATTTTTCATGCAGTGCTGTTACCTTTCAATGCACACCCAATTCAGCAAACTTAAATATTATCAAATATCCTTCCATAGTGATTGCAGTCTCCAGGACAATCTACTGGTAACGCATAGCTTGGTTTTTAGATAATAAATAATAAAACTCTTCTAACAGGTGAATTTGATAATCAGTGTGCATCCAGAAGCATTGAATGTTTCCCATTAAATGACTGTAATCTTTCAGTTTGGTTTGCACCACCATATGCTATTGGCCTTGCATTTTGTATGTTAACTTTGCAGAGCTCATGCTCACTACAAACACACTCGGGACCTCTAAATACTTGTTTCTCGTGCATACCATGAATTTGTATTCACATTTTTGGAGACAGGAGACAATGCTGATGTTTACTTGTATTTCAGAAAAATCAATCAGGTCAGCCTTGAGAGGTCACAATGACCAATACAGCTGATACACTGAGAGTTCACTAAATATTTTCTGAAACTTTGGTATCATTGTTGCAAGTATTCAGACAATTTTCTGGATCACATGCCCGTGACAGAGGGTTCCCTTACATTCACAATTCTGGAAGAAAACTCTTCATATTGCCATCCCAGAAATCCAGAAATCCTGCCAGGGAGTGAACATTTACTGTAAAATAATCTGTGCCACATTGCTCCTCTTTTTATACAGCACCATGACCCACTAAGGAATAAGAAAAATCCCTGAGCTGTCTCTGTATGTTTTTAGCATTATGATTTCATACACATTTAACGGAATTAATTTAAAAAAGACAACCCTAGTTCTAAGATTAAAAAATCTTCATAAAATAGTCAAATCGAGCCAATGTGCTAAATATTTTTTTTCTGAGGGACCTTAAATTTCCAAGTCTTATACTTTAAATATGGGCTTAATTTGAGAACAGTCATTTTAAAGTTGGCCTAACTCATTTGTCCAAACTCAATTTAAAAATTCACAATTCCTGAGGAGTTAAGATGGCGGAGGAGTAGGGGACCCCTTTTTCAGCCGGTCCCCTGAGTCGAGCTGGATAGGTAACAGACCAGCCTAAATAACCACGGAATCAGCCTGAGACGCAGGAAGATACATCTGGATCTCTACAAATGAACATCTCCAGCACTGAGTATTGAGGTACCAAGAGGGGTGCCATAAAACAGCGCAGATATCGGAAGATAAACGAAGGGGGAGGGAGCCGCCGCGTTTGGGCGCCGGGAAGCAGCAGCCACCTGCACGGGGGAGTGGGCAGACTCAGGGACCGCAACCGCAAGAGAGCGGACTGAGACCGGTGAGCCGGGAGCGCGCTCCACAAGGCATCTCCTGGAACACCGGAATCCCGGTGTGCTCACGGGATCCAGACTGAGACCGGGAGCTCCCGGAACGCGCGCGGGGCGGCTGGCGGCTGGCGGGACACCTGCACGGGGGAGCGGGCGGACTCGCGGTCGGCACCCGCGAAACAGCAGACTGAGACCCTGAACTGGGTGCGCGCGTCACCAGGCTTCTCACGGAACTCCGGAATTGCGGTGTGCTCACTGGGCATAGACTGAGACCAGGAGACCCGGGAGCGCGCGGGGCGGCGGTGGCTGGCGGCATTAGAAACACAAAGGACAGAGACACGCCGGCCCTGGAAGTGAGGGCAGGGACGCCGGGTTGGTGCGCACATCCCGGGACGCAGCAGGGTTGAGCAGCACCAACAGTAACAGAGTTAAAGTGGCCAGAACATCAGTGGAGAATGGGCTGCAATCCCTCTGTTCTGTGACAATGCAGCCTCTGCTGCTCTGACTCTCAGAAGAGGCATAGCCGACCGCCAGGGAAAGCCGCCAGAGAACAAAAGCCTGGAAATACCGGCTCACAGCGTGCCCATCCCCATCCCCCCTCGCGGGGGACACGGAGACTCTACCCAAACAGGGTTGCCTGAGTATCGGTGCGGCAGGCCCCTCCCCCAGAACACAGAAGGCAGGCTGAAAAATCAAGAAGCCCACAACCCGGGCGCCTGGGTGGCGCAGTCATTGAGTGCCTGTCTCCGGCTTAGGGCATGATCCCAGCGTTCCGGAAAGGAGTCCCTCATCGGGCTCCTCCGCTGGGAGCCTGCTTCTTCCTCTCCCACTCCCCTGCTTCTGTTCCCGTTCTTGCTGACTGTCTACCTCCCTCTCTCAGATAAATAAATAAATAAAATCTTTAAAGAAGAAGCCCACATCTCTAAGATCCCTATAAAACAAGGGGCACGGCCTGGGACCCAGTCAATAATTTGGGCTCTGGACAACCCCGCAACCGCTCCTCATCAGAATGACAAGAAGAAGAAGCCCCCCCCCCCAGCAAAGAAAAGACAGTGAGTCTGTGGCCTCTGCCACAGAAATAATGGATATGGATGTAACCAAATTATCAGAAATGGAATTCAGGGTAACGATGGTCAAATTGATGAGCAGAATTGAAAAAAGTATTAACGAAAAGGTTTCTGAAAATATAGAATCCCTAAGGACAGAAATGAGAGCGAATTTGACAGAAATTAAAAATTCTATGAGCCAAATGCAGGCAAAACTAGAGGCTCTGAGGGCCAGGGTCACAGAAGCAGAGGAACGGGTTAGTGAATTGGAGGATGGGTTAATAGAGGAAAAAATGAAAATAGAAGATGCTTTTTAAAAAATCTAAGCCCACGATTGTTGGCTACGGGAGATTACTGACTCAATGAAATGATCCAATGTTAGAATCATCGGCATCCCCGAGGGGGTGGAGAAAAACAGAGGTCTAGAAGAGATATTTGAACAAATTGTAGCTGAAAACTTCCCTAATCTAGCAAGGGAAACTAACATTCGTGTCCAAGAGGCATAGAGGACCCCTCCGAAGCTCAACCACGACAAACCTACGCCACGTCACGTCATAGTGCATTTCGCAAATATTAGATCCAAGGATACAGTACTGAAAGCGGCCAAGGCAAAGAAATTTCTCACGTACCAAGGCAAAGGCATCAAAATTACATCAGACCTGTCTACACAGACCTGGAATGAGAGAAAGGGTTGGGGGAGCATTTTTAAAGCTCTTTCAGAGAAAAACATGCAGCCAAGGATCCTTTATCCAGCAAGGCTGTCATTCAGAATTGATGGAGAAATAAAGACATTTCAGAATCGCCAGTCACTAACCAATTTTGTAACCACGAAACCAGCCCTACAGGAGATATTACGGGGGGTTCTATAAAAGTAAAAAGGCCCCAAGAGTAATACAGAACAGAAAGTCACAGCCAATACAAACAAAGACTTTACTGGCAACATGGCATCATTAAAAGCATATCTCTCAGTACTCAGTCTTAATATTAATGGCTTAAATTCTCCCTTACAACACCACAGGGTTGCAGATTGGATAAAAAGAAATGACCCATCCATTTGCTGTCTACAAGAGACTCATTTCGAACCCAAAGATGCATTCAGACTGAGAGTAAGGGGATGGAGTACCATCTTTCACGCAAATGGACCTCAAAAGAAAGCTGGGGTAGCAATTCTCATATCAGATAAATTGGATTTTAAACTACAGACTATTGTTAGAGACACAGAAGGGCACTATATTATTCTTAAAGGAAGTATTCAACAAGTGGATATGACAATTATAAATATATATGCCCCCAACAGGGGAGCAGCAAGATACAGAAGCAACTCTTAACCAGAATAAAGAGACATATAAATAAAATACATTAATAGTAGGGGACCTCAACACTCCACTCTCAGAAATAGACAGAACACCCTGGCAAAAACTAAGCAAAGAATCAAAGGCTTTGAATGTCATACTCGACGAGTTGGACCTCATAGATATATAGAGAACACTACACCCCAGAACCAAAGAATACTCATTCTATTCTAATGCCCATGGAAAATTCTCAAGAATAGACCATGTTCTGGGACACAAAACAGGTCTCAGCCGATACCAAAAGATTGAAATTATCCCGTGCATATTCTCAGACCACATGCTTTGAAATTGGAACTCAACCACAAGGAAAAATTAGGAAGAAACTCAAACACTTGGAGACTAAGAACCATCCTGCTCAGGAATGACTCGATAAACCAGGAAATCAAAAATCAGATTAAACAATTTATGGAGACCAATGAGAATGAAAATACAACAGTCCAAAACCTATGGGATACTGCAAAGGCAGTCCTAAGGAGGAAATACATAGCCATCCAAGCCTCACTCAAAAGAATAGAAAAATCTAAAATGCAGTTTTTACATTCTCACCTCAAGAAGCTGGAACAGCAACAGAGGGACAGGCCTAATCCACACACGAGGAAGCAGTTGACCAAAATTAGAGCTGAAATCAATCAAGCAGAAACCAGAAGTACAGTAGAGCAGATCAACAGGACTAGAAGCTGGTTCTTTGCGAGAATCAATAAAATTGACAGACCACTGGCAAGATTTATCCAAAAGAAAAGAGAAAGGACCCGAATATTAATATTATGAATGAAAAAGGAGAGGTCACGATGAACACCATTGAAATTGGAAGGATTATTAGAAATTTTTATCAACAGCCAATAAACTAAGCAATCTGGAAGAGATGGAATCCTTCCTGGAAACCTATAAACTACCAAGATTGAAAGAGGAAGAAACTGATTTCTTAAACAGGCCAATTAATGATGAAGAAATTGAGTCAGTGATAAACAACCTTCCAAATAACAGAACTCCAGGCCCGGACGGTTTTCCTGGGGAATTCTACCAAACTTTCAAAGAAGAAATAATACCTATTCTCCTAAAGCTATTTCAAAAAATAGAAACAGAAGGAAAGCTACCAAACTCATTCTATGAGTCCAATATTACCTTGATCCCCAAACCAGGCAAAGACCCCCTCAAAAAGGAGAATTACAGACCGATTTCCCTAATGAATATGGACGCCAAAATCCTCAACAAGATACTTGCTAATAAAATCCAACAGTACATTAAAAGAATTACCCATCATGATCAAGTGGGATTCATACCTGGGATGCAAGCGTGGTTCAATATTTGCAAATCCATCAGCGTGATATATCATATCAACAAGAAAAGCCTCAGGAACCATATGATCCTCTCAATTGATGCCGAAAAAGCATTTGACAAAATACAGCATCCTTTCCTGATTAAAACCCTTCAGAGTGTAGGAATAGAGGGTACATTTCTCAGTCTCATAAAAGCCATCTGTGAAAAGCCTACTGCAAATATTATTCTCAATGGGGAAAAGCTGGAAGCCTTTCCCTTAAGATCAGGAACTCGACAAGGATGCCCACTCTCGCCACTATTATTCAACATCGTACTGGAAGTCTTTGCAACATCAATCAGACGACAAAAAGGGATCAAAGGTATTCAAATCGGCAAAGAAGAAGTCAAAATGTCTCTCTTCGCAGATGACATGATACTCTATATGGAAAACCCAAAAGAAGCCACTCCCAAACTATTAGAAGTTATAGAGCAATTCAGTAATGTGGTGGGATACAAAATTAATTCTCAGAAATCAGTTGCATTTCTGTACACGAATAACGAGACCGAAGAAAGAGAAATTAGGGAATCCATCCCATTTACAATAGCACCAAAAACCGTACGTTACCTTAGAAATAACCAGAGACGTAAAGGACCTATATTCTAGAAACTATAAATCACTCTTGAAAGACATTGAGGAAGACATAAAAAGATGGAAAGGTATTCCATGCTCAAGGATCAGAAGAATTAACATAGTTAAAATGTCCATGCTACCCAGAGCCATCTACACTTTCAATGCTATCCCGATCAAAATACTGAGGACATTTTTCAAAGAACTGGTACAAATAGTCCTTAATTTTGCATGGAAACAGAAAAAGCCATGAATCTCCAAGGAACTGTTGAAAAGGAAAAATAAAGCTGAGGGCATCACAATGCCAGATTTCGAGCTGTACTACAAAGCTGTGATCACAAAGACAGCATGGTACTGGCACAAAAACAGACACATAGACCAATGGAACAGAATAGAGAACGGAGAAATGGACCCTCGGCTCTTTGTGCAGCTAATATTTGAGCAAGGAGGAAAAAACATCCGGTGGGAAAAAAGTCTCTTCAATAAATGGTGCTGGGAAAATTGGATAGCTATATGCAAAAGAATGAAACTTGAGCACTATCTCACACCATACACAAAAATAAACTCCAAATGGATGAAAGACCTCGATGGGAATCCATCAAAATTCTAGAGGAGAACATAGGCAGCAACCTCCACGACATCGGCCAAAACAACCTTTTTCATGATACATCCCAAAAGGCAAGAGAAACAAAAGATACAATGAATTTATGGGACTTCATCAAGATTAAAAGTTTCTGCACAGCCAAGGAAACAGTCAGAAAATCAAAGAGGCAGCCCACGGAATGGGAGAATATATTTGCAAATGACACTACAGATAAAGGACTGGTATCCAAGATCTACAAAGAACTTCTCAAACTCAATACACGAGAAACAAATAAACAAATCAAAAAATGGGCAGAAGATATGAACAGACACTTTTCCAATGAAGACATACAAATGGCTAACAGACACATGAAAAAATGTTCAAAATCATTAGCCATCAAAGAAATTCAAATCAAAACCACACTGAGATACCACCTTACGCCAGTTAGAATGGCAAAAATAGACAAGGCAAGAAACAACAATTGTTGGAGAGGATGTGGAGAAAGGGGATCCCTCCTACATTGTTGGTGGGAATGCAAGTTGGTACAGCCACTCTGGACAACAGTGTGGAGGTCCCTTAAAAAGTTAAAAATTGAGCTACCTTATGATCCAGCCATTGCACTACTGGGTGTTTACCCCAAAGATACAGACGTAGTGAAGAGAAGGGCCATATGCACCCCAATGTTCACAGCAGCAATGTCCACAATAGCTAAATCGTGGAGGGAGCCAAGATGCCCTTCAACAGATGACTGGATTAAGAAGTTGTGGTCCATACATACAATGGAATATTACTCAGCTATCATAAAGAACGAGTTCTCAACATTTGCTACAACATGGATGGCACTGGAGGAGCTAATGCTAAGTGAAATAAGTCAAGCAGAGAAAGACAACTATCATATGATTTCTCTCATCTATGGTACAAAAGAACTAGGAAGATCGGTAGGAGAAGAAAGGGATAAAGAAAGGGGGGTAATCAGAAGGGGGAATGAAACATGAGAGACTATGGACTATGAGAAACAAACTGAGGGCCTCAGAAGGGAGGGGGGTGAGGGAATGGGATACACCAGTGATGGGTGGTAAGGAGGGCACGTATTGCATGGTGCACTAGGTGTTATACGCAACTAATGAATCATCGAGCCTTACATCGGAAACCGGGGATGCACTGTATGTTGACAAACATAATAAAACATTAAAAAAAGAAAAAAAAAACTGTGAGATGCAAGATGCTTTCTCTATGGTGTTCTTTCAGAGACTTCAGTATATGGCACTTTCCTTATGTTTTCTTAGACGCCTGTTGAAATGCTTTCATCTTCATGATAGAATTCGTGAGGTGAAAGATGGCTTTGATACAATATTCTGTCTTAAATATTCGTTATTGGCCCTTTCCCTATGCTTTTATTCCCACTCTGAAACATTCTTCCATCATCATGACAGACGACGGGAGTTGGAAGACTGTTTCCGTGCACTCCTAGTGTCTTCACTGATCAAAGTTGCCATCTCTCTACACAAACTCTTTAGCTAATTGACTGATTGCACTTTCTTTTTGTTTTCACACAACCTTTTCAAACGGCTTTCATCCTCATGAAAGAAGTGAGTTGAGTGATGCTTTCTGCGTAGTATTATTACAGTTTTAAACGAAGTGCATTATCTTGATGCTCGCAGGCACTGTTTGCACAATGCTCCCACTTCATGAGAAAAGATGTGAGGTGCAAGATGCTTTTAGATAGAGTATTCTCTCCTAGTGTAAAGTAGGTGACACCTTCCTTATGCATTCGTAGACACTTGAAAAACTTGCGATCATCCTCACAGAAGCTGTGACTTGGAAGATGGTGTCCATTCGGTGTTCTGACTGAGATTTGTATATAGTGCCCTTTTCCTTAAGGTTCAAGGCACGTGCTGGACAACGGGTGTATATTCATGGGTCACCATGTTACTTCGATGTTGCCTTCTATCAACACGGAGTTGTTTCTCACAACTACTTAGATAGGACCTCTCCTTATGCTTTCACTTGCACTTCTGCAAGTACTCCCATCTTCATTACAGAAGATGTGAGTTGAAAGATTTTTTCCAAGGGTGTTCTTACCTGAGCATACAGAATGTTCCTTAGGTTTCATGCAGATTTTGGAACATACATCCACCCTCGTGAACTTGATTTGGAAAGTTGTCTCCAGATGGTGCTCTTTAATAGTGCTAAGCGTATGGCACTTCTTTTACCGTTCAACACAGATATTTGAAAAAGCTTCTCTCTTCATGCATCAGGATGTTTGAAGTTTCATTCTCTATACAGAACCTTGGTGCTCAGAGTGGAGTAAACGTCATTTCTGTACAAGTTCCTTTACGCTTGAGCCAATGCTTTCAGCCTCATGAGAAAAGATCTGAGTTTCAGACAGTGTCCTACGGATTTCCCTCATAAAGTTAAGTGTACGATAATTCCCTTATGCTGAGAAACAGTTCTGAGAATGCTTCCAACTTCGTAAAAGAAGACGTGCCTTGAAGGATGGATTCGGTACGGTCGTTTCTTGAAGCTAAGTCTCTGCCACTTTCCTTATGCTTTCAGGGCAATGATGCAAACGTTTCCATCTTCATGACAGAATTTGTTGATTGAAAGATGCTATCTACCCAGTGCTCTCACCTACTATTAAGTTTATGGCACTTTCGTTAAGGTTCAACACACAGGAAAGAAACCCCGGTTGATCCATTTGTCAGGAGGTTGGTTTGATATTGTTTTCTATCTACACAGATTTGGTTCTTAGAATTAAGTAGACGGCACTTCTTTATGAGCTCGCACACATTCTTACCAAGGCTTCCATCTTCACTACAGAAGTTGTGAGTTGAGACATAGTGTCAATACGGTGTTCCTGTATAGAGTGAAACAACGCGCTTTTTGCGTCTGTTTTCACAGACAGTTTTGCACATACTTCCGTTTTTATGACAGAAGACTGTGAGATGCAAGATGCTTTCTCTATGGTGTTCTTTCGTGGACTTCAGTATATGGCACTTTCCCTATGTTTTCTTAGACACCTGTGCCAATAGTTTCATCTTCACGACCGAAGATGTCAGGTGAATGATGGCTTTGATACAATGTTCTTCCTTGAAGATTGGTTAGTGGCCCTTATGCTTTCATTCCCACTCTGCAACATGCTTCCATCATCATGACAGAGGATGGGAGTTGGAAGACCCTTACCATGCTCTTCTTACTGAGAGTTACGTCTATGGCAGTTTCCTTAAGGTTCAACACACATATTGGAAAACCCTGGTGTCTTCAGTGATCAACGTTACCATCCCTCTGCACAAACCTGATTCACTGAATGGAGTGATGGCACTTTCTTTTCGTTTTCACACAACATTTTTGATCGGCATCCTCTTTTTTTGGAAATTTTGTTTGGAAATTTTAATATGCCTTTCTCAATATCTGATGGAAAAAGCAGACAAAACATTGGTAACAAATGTGACCTAATTGACGTCTATGTAATATTGCATAATACGTGCAGAATACATTATTTCCAGTGGTCATAGACTATTTACCCAAACAGATGATATGTTGTTCCATGAATCATGTCTACATTTTAACATCCTGAAACTAACTAGATTCTATTCGTAGGCCACCAAGGAATAGAGCCCGAGTCCTCATGAAAAGAAGACCAGGAAATCCCTCCATGTTTAAAAATTCAATGTAACTTTGCTGCATATCCTAAGGGTCAGAGAGGGAATCGCAATGGACATTTTCCACCTTTTCTACATCAGGGCTCACACACAATGGCCCTTTGTCTCTGAAGAGCACTGACTATCCTAACATAGACAGGACTTAAGCCTCCTATCAGAGTTCTGCATGTCCCAGGCACACCTGGCAGCCTTGGCCTGTGCCCACACACACCTCCCTCCAGCTTTCCTTTCTGGTGGCATTGTGTTAAGGTAGTCAACATAGCCATATGGAGATGAGAAGCTCCCCACTCCTAGTGATGATGTTGCTATTGTCCCCACCAGGCTAATAACATGATTTCTGAGAGAATTACAACAAAATAGCAGTTTCTTGACCTTCATGAAAGTGTGAAAATCATCTTGTGAGTCATCTTTTCGAAACACGGTTTCACCATGTGTTCTTTTCTCTGGAAAAGATAAAGACCCAATGGTAATTATGGCTCCTGAGCACCTGCTCTTGGGAGAATCCATACTGGCTCTGAGTAGCATTCTCCCTCGTAAACTTCTCAACTGGGGTGTAGATAGAATGAGTCCCATTTTTAGATGGATAGACAAAGGCTCAGAAATGATATGAATTACAGAGGATTTTAGTGTCAGAAACCTAAGTGTGATCTCCAAACTGACTCCAAATCCCTTGTTCTTCCATACAAGGTACCATTTCGCTCTACCCCAGGTCTTCTCAATCTGGAAACCTAGGAAGTATTAGGATTTTCTTGTTGCGTGGCCAAATGGAATGAATTCGGCTGCCTTTTCACCTCTGCCCATCATGATCATGAAGATAATTCTCTCAGTGGAGGACCTTTGAGTCGGAGACTTAAAGATCCCTAGGAATAGAGATACTATACTATTTTTCTGATATTAAAGTGACTGAAAGAACTATGCTTTTTTAATTGATGGAGGCTCTGGTCTGTAGAGTGTCCTGTAAGGTCGGAAATAGTATTTAAAGCAGTTAGCCTCTTCTATAGAGTGAGACAATGCTTCTAAAGATTTCCTAAATATTCCCTTACCTGTGATTATTTATTCCCAACCATCGTAGTGTTTCTATGTTACGATTATGATTTCATTAAGGCCAACGTTGCGGAGAAAGAACTTAGTGTATCCAGGGGCACTTTCGTGTTGTGACAGTGAGCTATTCTGTTGTATTCTGTAGTCCAAGGGAATGGTGCCAGACATCTCTAAGATGTGTAAAATTCTGACTGTAAATGATCTCTATGTTTCAGAGATTTGGGCAGGACAAGGGGAGGAGTCCAGAGACCATGAACGCCTCTGTTACCTGTGTTGACCATGGAGCAGGTAACCTTCTGTAGGGGTCCTTTGATGTCTCTTTACTATTGGAAAGGTGCTTTCATCTCACGTTCCACCATTTGGTAGTGATGATAAGGATAAGAGTAATTTTTATGTCATACCATCTGTGAGGCCTGATCTTGGCCTCCCAGGAAAGCTCTCCTTTAACATTTTACCCAGCTCAAAATGACTGGGCAAACCCTCAAAGCATGGGCCCTATTTCTGCCCCCAGCACTTATTGTCCATATGCATCAAAAAGAAAAAAAGAACCAAAAAATGCCTTTGCCAATATCAAGGTGAGAACACAAAAGAACCTTTCTTGCTCCCATAAGATTAAAGTCATACTGATTTGTACATACTGAAAACATAAGAAAAAGTCTGTCACTTTCTGGAACCTTCTTCCTCATCGTGATGTATAACTGTACGTAGCACAACTCAGAACAAATATATGACCCTGCCCTAAATGTTCCTTCCCTGGAGCACTCCCTTCTTTGTGAAGATTGTGTCTCCCAGGCAGCTGTCTTTGACTTGGGTTTGAATAAAACTCTCTTCCTTCCTCTCTAAAATGTTTTAAAAGGTTCCTTCATTTAGTGTCGACAATAACACTCTGTTTTCAAGTGAAAAATAAATGTTCCTGGTTCACAACCGTGACAGAACAGAAGGCCGGCTTTTCCTTCCTTTCCTGTAGAACTAAGCATGTGTATATAGATTGCAGCACAAATGGGCTCACCCTAGAAGGATGTTTTGAAGGTCTGAGAAGCACTATCCACTCCATGGGTGAGACAAGAAGGCAAAGCTATTCCCGCTTGGAGCATTCCTTTTGGCGCTTAAAATTGCCTTGGATATGCATAAAAGCATTGCATTTCCTAAAGCCCAAGGCTGGAACAGTCTGAGAGCAGCTGACCTTGCCAGGAACCAGGCACACCCTTGCAGGAAGGGTTGGTGCAGAAGGGAAGGGGCAGGGCTCTGAGGGTGGTCTGCAGCTAGAGGGGTCCGCGAAAGGGGCCGTGTGTGTGTGTGTGTGTGTGTGTGTGTGTGTGTGTGTGTGATTGCAGCCCTGCCCATGATCCCCGTCATGCCTGCTCAGGGCGTTTAGCCAAGGAGGTGCCTCCTGGACCTCTGCACTCCCAGAGTTGTGAGTCATGGGGCCAGTTGCCTGGCATTCAAGGAGTTGGAAGCATCATACTCCCCAAGCAATCACCCCATGGGGGTGGAGCTACGTCTCTGTGTGCAGATCCGGAGCAGCCCAAGGACGCAGACCAGGAGCCAAGGAAGTGGAGTTTTGAGAGAGTGGACCTGTGGAGTTCCTGGCTGGGTGAGTGCATGCTGTGTGGCCATAGGTGGGCTTTCTGGGAGTAGGGGTACCCCGGGTAAGAGGCGGGGTTCTGGAAGGGCATGTTGAGAGAGTTCATCATGGAGACTCAGTTTTCTTTCCTTTTTCCCTTGAAAGTCTCTTCTGCCTAGTCTCCGTCAACTGGCCATACACCCCAGACCCAGGAACTCCAGGGCACCCGCTCAGCAAAGCTTTTGTGGGATGGTTCGCAGACATTCCAGGGTTTCCCGTGTTCCCCAGGAAGAGCGAGAGAAAGGACCGCACAGTCCCCAACTTCAGTGCGGTGCCCCTGTCCCCCGACACAGTGCAGGTAATGGACCTTGAGCAGTTCCCCGAGTTCAGCAGGGTATTCCCTGTTCCCTCAGGCACAGGTGTGGCACTAGGAAGGCCCAGAGCCGTTACCCAACTTCAGCATTGTGCTAGCTGTTTCCTGGGAATGGTGGCAATGGGCTGGGAGATAATTACTACTAAAAGACAAGTCTATGTTTCCCCTTCTCCCAGAAACCACAGCAGGTGTGCAGGCTTTAGGTCTGAGGAGCTGCTTCTCCCCATCTGACAACACTTCTCTGCTCTGGCGCCGCGAGACCCGACGTTCTGAACGTCTGCATCTGAGTCAGTGAGGCAGCTTGACACGGGATCCAGCATTCAGAGAAAGCGGCAGGTCCATTTGGAGAAATGTCATATCCACATCAGGACTGGAAGTAAAACCTCTCATTAACCCACCATCTCCTGGGTTTTTCTCTTTTCTCTAGTTGAGCCATGAAGTAAAACTTAAGTAATAGTTGTCAGCGTTCTGAATTTGGTGAAGGAGGTACTTAGTTTCTGAGCTTGGAGCACTTTGCAGGGGATCCCATTTTCTCTGTTCATTGACTGCTTATGAATGTATTTTGAACAGCTGTTTCCTAGAAACACTCTTTCATTAGAAAGGGAAGGTGAGGTTTACTCTTTGTCTATTTTTAAGATATACGTTTGACAGTGTTTATACAGTTGGGCCTAAGATATGGGTGAGTGGCCACCATTTAGTGTTAGATGGCCTTTTGTCGTCACATACAAATATGGATGATATCTTTCCAATTCTCAAAGGTGATGTTTCATCACTGATTAGTCTTTTCATCCCAAGAGTTACAATGGGGGTCGAGGGAAAATTCAAAATTATTCAGAGCAGCATTTTCCTGTTTAAAATATATGCTGGTAGTAAGGAGGGCACATATTGCATGGTGCACTGGGTGTAATATGCAACTAATTTATCATCGAAATTTACTGTACTGTATGGAGACTATAACATTATGTACTAAAAAACAATAAAAAAATAAAGGTAAACCTTGTGTATCTAACTATACCAGATGTATCATCTTGATATTTTGAAGTGCCATATTCAATCTGCTGTTTCTTTGGTGGTGGAGTCAGAGGAGAGTCTTTGGGAATTCCTTTCGATAGAGGCATGGTGGTGGCTTCCATTGGGTAGGTGACAGGGGCCCTGGGCTGAGTTCTGGAACTGCTTTACTGATGCTGGGTAAGTCAGGTTATGCCAAAGAGTTTCTGTTTCTTCCCTATGAGATTGACAAAAACCGGCTTCCAACGGAAAAATCTTTCGTAACGTGCAAACATGCTCACAAGTGCCTGTGCCAAGGTGAAGTAAATGCCATACACTGATCTGTAAGAGACCACAGTTTGCTAGAGGGGATAAACCCGAACGAACACAACACGGGACACTTGAGGCAGAAACGGCTTCCGCCGAAAAATAAGTTCTTGATGTGGAAAACCTATCCAAAGTGGTTGTAGCAAAGTAAACAGAATGCCACACACTTATGTGTAAGAAACAACATTCCCCAGGCATGGTTTAAGCCCAGACATCGTCACTGTGCTTTTGGTAGCATGAGGGAAACCCGAGCCCCACATCCCTGACCCATTTGGCAAAACACCGACTTTCAACGGAAACAGTTTTCCTAAGGTGCAGACCCTATCACAAGTGGTTGTGGCAAGGTAAAGCAAATGCCATCCACTTCTCTGGAAGAAACCACACTGCCCAGCCATGTTCTAAGCCCTAACATTATCACTGGGCTTCTGGCAGCATGAGTGAAAACAGAGGAGCACAGCACGGAGACCCATTTGAGAAAAACCGGATTCGAACGGAAAAATCTTTCATAACGTGCAAACATGCTCACAAGTGCCTGTGGCAAGGTGAAGTAAATGCCGTACACTGATCTGTAAGAGACCACAGTGCCTAGGAACAGTCTGAGCCCTTACCTCATCCAGGCGGTTTTGCTAGCATGAGTTCAACCCGAACGAACACAGCCCGGGGACCCCTGGGACAAAAACGGCTTCCGACGAACAATAGGGGCTTGCTTTGGAAAACCTATCCCAAGTGAGGGTAGCCAGGTAAAAAAAATGCCACACACCCAGGTGTAAGAAACAATGATGCCCAGACATGGTCTAAGCCTCTCACCTCGTCACTGTGCTTTTGGTAGCTAGAAGGAACCCCGAGGCCCATGGCAGTGAGACCCGTTTGGCAAAAAGCCGGCCTCCAACGAAAACAGTTTTCCTGAGGTGCAGACCCTATCACAAGTGGTTGTGGCAGGGTAAGGCAAATGCCATCCACTTCTCTGAAAGAAACCACAGTGCCCACCCATGTTCTAAACCCTCCCATCCTCACTGGGCTTCTGGTAGCAGGAGTGAAAAGAGAGGAGCAGAGCACTGGGACCCGTTTGACAAAAAGCGGCTTCCCACGGGAAAGTCATTCTCCACGTGTAGACATGCTCCCAAGTGCCTGTGGCAAGGGGAAGGAAATGCCCTACACTGACCTGTAAGAGACCACAGGGCCCAGGCACAGACTGAGCCCTTCCCTCATCCTGGCGGTTTTGCTAGCAGGAGTTCAACCGCAATGAACACAGCCCGGAGACCCCTGGGGCAAAAACGGCTTCCCACGAGCAATACGCTCTTGCTGTGGAAAACGTATCCCAAGTGGGGGTAGCCAGGTAAACAAAATGCCACACACCCAAGTGTAAGAAACAACAATGCCCAGGCATGGTCTAAGCCCCTTACCTCGTCCCGTGCTTTGGGGAGCCGGAGGGACACCCGAGGCCCCCGGGCCTGAGACCCGTTTGGCCAAAACCGGCTTCCCACGGAAACAGTTTTCCTGAGGTGCAGACCCTCTCCCAAGTGGTTGTGGCAAGGGAAAGCAAATGCCATCTCCTTCTCTGGAAGAAACCCCAGTGCCCAGCCATGTTCTAAGCCCTCCCCTCCTCCCTGGGCTTCTGGCAGCAGGAGTGAAAAGAGAGGAGCACAGCACTGGGACCCTTTGACAGAAACCGGCTTCCCCCGAGGAAGTCCTTCTCCACGTGCAGACATGCTCCCCAGTGCCTGTGGCAAGGTGAAGGAAATGCCATACACTGACCTGGAAGAGACCACAGGGCCCAGGCACAGTCTGAGCCCTTCCCTCATCCCGGCGGTTTTGCTAGCAGGAGTTCCACCGCAAGGAACACAGCCCGGAGACCCCCTGGGGCCCAAACGGCTTCCGACGAACAATATGCTCCTGCTGTGGAAAACCTATCCCAAGTGGGGGTAGCCAGGTCAACAAAATGCCACACACCCAGGTGGAAGAAACAACATGGCCCACTCTGGTCTAAGCCCCTCACCTCGTCCCTCTGCTTTGGTGTGCCAGAGGGACCCCCGAGGCCCACGGCCCTGAGGCCCGTTGGGCAGAAAGCCGGCTGCCCACGGAAACAGCTTTCCTGAGGTGCAGACCCTATCCCAAGGGGTGGTGACAAGGTAAAGCAAATGCCATCCCCTTCTCTGGAAGAAACCCCAGTGCCCAGCCATGTTCTAAGCCCTCCCCTCCTCCCTGTCTTCTGGCAGCAGGAGTGAAAAGAGAGGAACACAGCATTGGGACCCATTGACAGAAACCGGGTTCCCACGAGGAAGTCCTTCTCCACGTGCAGGCATGCTCCCCAGTGCCTGTGGCAAGGTGAAGGAAAAGCCACACACTGACCTGTAAGACACCACAGGGCCCAGGCACAGCCTGAGCCCCTCCCTCATCCCAGCGGTTTTGCTAGCAGGAGTTCAACACCACCGAACACAGCCCGGAGACCCCTGGGGCAAAAACGGCTTCGGACGAGCAATATGCTCTTGCTGTGGAAAACCAATCCAAAGTGGGGATAGCCAGGTAAACAAAATGCCACACACCCAGGTGTAAGAAACAACATTGCCCAGGCATGGTCTAAGCCCCTTAACTTGTCCCTGTGCTTTGGGGAGCCGGAGGGACACCCGAGGCACACGGCCATGAGACCCGTTTGGCCAAAAGCCGGCGTCCCACCGAAACAGTTTTCCTGAGGTGCAGACCTCTCACAAGTGGTTGTGGCAAGGTAAAGCAAATGCCATCCATTTCTCTGGAAGAAACCACTGTGCCCAGCCTTGTTCTAAGCCCTCCCATCCTCACTGGGCTTCTGGCAGCAGGATTGAAAACAGAGGAACACAGCACTGGGACCCGTTTGACTAAAACCTGCTTCCCACGGGAAACTCTTTCTCCACGAGCAGACATGCCCCCAAGTGCCTGTGGCAAGGTGAAGGAAATGCCATACACTGACCTGAAAGAGACCACAGGGCCCAGGCACAGTCTGAGCCCTTCCCTCATCCTGGCGGTTTTGCTAGCAGGAGTTCAACTTCAAGGAACATAGCCCGGAGACCCCTGGGGCAAAAACAGCTTCCGACGAACAATATGCTCTCTCTGTGGAAAACCTATCCCAAGTGGGGGTAGCCAGGTCAACAAAATGCCACACAACCAGGTGTAGGAAAAAACATTGCCCAGGCATGGTCTAAGCCCCTTAACTCGTCCCTGTGCTTTGGGGAGCCGGAGGGACACCCGAGGCACACGGCCCTGAGACCCGTTTGGCCAAAATCCGGCTTCCCACGGAAACAGCTTTCCTGAGGTGCAGACCCTCTCCCAAGTGGTTGTGGCAAGGTAAAGCAAATGGCATCCACTTCTCTGGAAGAAACCACAGTGCCCAGCCATGTTCTAAGCCCTCCCATCCTCCCTGGGATTCTGGCAGCAGGAGTGAAAAGAGAGGAGCACAGCACTGGGACCCTTTGACAGAAACTGGCTTCCCACGAGGAAGTCCTTCTCCACGTGCAGACATGCTCCCCATTGCCTGTGGCAAGGTGAAGGAAATGCCATACACTGACCTGGAAGAGACCACAGGGCCCAGGCACAGTCTGAGCCCTTCCCTCATCCCGGCGGTTTTGCTAGCAGGAGTTCAACCCCAAGGAACACAGCCCGGAGACCCCCTGGGGCCCAAACAGCTTCCGAAGAACAATATGCTCTTGCTGTGGAAAACCTATCCCAAGTGGGGGTAGCCAGGTCAACAAAATGCCACACACCCAGGTGCAAGAGACAACATGGCCCAGGCATGGTCTAAGCCCCTCACCTCGTCTCTGTGCTTTGGGGAGCCGAAGGGACCCCCGAGGCCCACGGCCCTGAGGCCCGTTGGGCAGAAAGCCGACTTCCCACGGAAACAGCTTTCATGAGGTGCAGACCCTATCCCAAGGGGTGGTGGCAATGACAGCAAATGCCATCCACTTCTCTGGAAGAAACCCCAGTGCCCAGCCATGTTCTAAGCCCTCCCCTCCTCCCTGGGCTTCTGGCAGCAGGAGCGAAAAGAGAGGAACACAGCATTGGGACCCATTGACAGAAACCGGGTTCCCACGAGGAAGTCCTTCTCCACGTGCAGGCATGCTCCCCAGTGCCTGTGGCAAGGTGAAGGAAAAGCCACACACTGACCTGTAAGACACCACAGGGCCCAGGCACAGCCTGAGCCCCTCCCTCATCCCGGCGGTTTTGCTAGCAGGAGTTCAACACCACCGAACACAGCCCGGAGACCCCTGGGGCAAAAACGGCTTCAGACGAGCAATATGCTCTTGCTGTGGAAAACCTATCCAAAGTGGGGATAGCCAGGTAAACAAAATGCCACACACCCAGGTGTAAGAAACAACATTGCCCAGGCATGGTCTAAGCCCCTTAACTTGTCCCTGTGCTTTGGGGAGCCGGAGGGACACCCGAGGCACACGGCCATGAGACCCGTTTGGCCAAAAGCCGGCGTCCCACCGAAACAGTTTTCCTGAGGTGCAGACCTCTCACAAGTGGTTGTGGCAAGGTAAAGCAAATGCCATCCATTTCTCTGGAAGAAACCACTGTGCCCAGCTTTGTTCTAAGCCCTCCCATCCTCCCTGGGCTTCTGGCAGCAGGATTGAAAAGAGAGGAGCACAGCACTGGGACCCGTTTGACTAAAACCGGCTTCCCACGGGAAACTCTTTCTCCACGAGCAGACATGCCCCCAAGTGCCTGTGGCAAGGTGAAGGAAATGCCATACACTGACCTGAAAGAGACCACAGGGCCCAGGCACAGTCTGAGCCCTTCCCTCATCCTGGCGGTTTTGCTAGCAGGAGTTCAACTTCAAGGAACAGAGCCCGGAGACCCCTGGGGCAAAAACAGCTTCCGACGAACAATATGCTCTCTCTGTGGAAAACCGATCCCAAGTGGGGGTAGCCAGGTCAACAAAATGCCACACAACCAGGTGTAGGAAAAAACATTGCCCAGGCATGGTCTAAGCCCCTCACCTCGTCCCTGTGCTTTGGGGAGCCGGAGGGACACCCGAGGCCCACGGCCCTGAGACCCCTTTGCAAAAAGTCGGCTTCCCACGGAAACAGTTTTCCTGAGGTGCAGACCCTCTCACAAGTGGATGTGGCAAGGTAAAGCAAATGCCCTCCAGTTCTCTGGAAGAAACCACAGTGCCCAGCCATGTTCTAAGCCCTCCCATCCTCCCTGGGCTTCTGGCAGCAGGAGTGAAAAGAGAGGAGCAGAGCACTGGGACCCGTTTGACAAAAACCGGCTTCCCTAGGGAAAGTCTTTCTCCACGTGCAGACATGCTCCCAGGTGCCTATGGCAAGGGGAAGGAAATGCCATACACTGACCTGGAAGAGACCACAGGGCCCAGGCACAGTCTGAGCCCTTCCCTCATCCCGGCGGTTTTGCTAGCAGGAGTTCAACCCCAACGAACACAGCCGGGAGACCCCTGAGGCAAAAACGGCTTCCGACGAACAAGAGGTGCTTGCTGTGGAAAACCTATCCCAAGTGGGGGTAGCCAGGTCAACGAAATGCCACACACCCAGGTGTAAGAAACAACATTGCCCAGGCACGGTCTAATCCCCTCACCTCGTCCCTGTGCTTTGGGGAGCCGGAGGGACAGCCGAGGCCCACGGCCCTGAAACCCCTTTGCAAAAAGCCGGCTTCCCACGGAAACAGTTTTCCTGAGGTGCAGACCCTATCCCAAGTGGTTGTGGCAAGGTAATGCAAATGCCCTCCACTTCTCTGGAAGAAACCACAGTGCCCAGCTATGTTCTAAGCCCTCCCATCCTCCCTGGGCTTCTGGCAGCAGGAGTGAAAAGAGAGGAGCAGAGCACTGGGACCCGTTTGACAAAAACCGGCTTCCCACGGGAAAGTCTTTCTCCACATGCAGACATGCTCCCAGGTGCCTGTGGCAAGGGGAAGGAAATGCCATACACTGACCTGGAAGAGACCACAGGGCCCAGGCACAGTCTGAACCCTTCCCTCATCCCGGGGGTTTTGGTAGCAGGAGTTCAATCCCAACGAACACAGCCCGGAGACCCCTGAGGCACAAACGACTTCCGACGAACAAGAGGTGCTTGCTGTGGAAAATCTATCCCAAGTTGGGGTAGCCAGGTCAACGAAATGCCACACACCCAGGTGTAAGAAACAACATTGCCCAGGCATGGTCTAAGCCCCTCACCTCGTCCCTGTGCTTTGGGGAGCCGGAGGGACAGCCGAGGCCCACGGCCCTGAGACCCCTTTGCAAAAAGCCGGTTTCCCACGGAAACAGATCTCCTGAGGTGCACACCCTATCCCAAGTGGTTGTGGCAAGGTAATGCAAATGCCCTCCACTTCTCTGGAGGAAACCACAGTGCCCAGCCATGTTCTAAGCCCTCCCATCCTCCCTGGGCTTCTGGCAGCAGGAGTGAAAAGAGAGGAGCAGAGCACTGGGACCCGTTTGACAAAAACCGGCTTCCCACGGGAAAGTCTTTCTCCATGTGCAGACATGCTCCCAGGTGCCTGTGGCAAGGGGAAGGAAACGCCATACACTGACCTGGAAGAGACCACAGGGCCCAGGCACAGTCTGAGCCCTTCCCTCATCCCGGCGGTTTTGCTAGCAGGAGTCAACCCCAAGGAACACAGCCTGGAGATCCCCTGGGGCCTAAACGGCTTCAGAGGAACAATATGCTCTTGCTGTGGAAATCCTATCCCAAGTGGGGGTAGCCAGGTCAACAAAATGCCACACACCCAGGTGGAAGAGACAACATGGCCCAGGCATGGTCTAAGCCCCTCACCTCGTCCCTGCGCTCTGGGGAGCTGGAGGGATCCCCGAGGCCCACGACCCTGAGGCCCGTTGGGCAGAAAGCCGGCTTCCCACGGAAACAGCTTTCCTGAGGTGCAGACCCTATACCAAGGGCTGGTGGCAAGGGAAAGCCAATGCCATCCCCTTCTCTGGAAGAAACCCCAATGCCCAGCCATGTTCTAAGCCCTCCGCTCCTTCCTGGGCTTTTGACAGCAGGAGTGAAAAGAGAGGAGCACAGCACTGGGACCCGTTTGACAGAAACCGGCTTCCCACGAGGAAGTCCTTCTCCACGTGCAGACATGCTCCCCAGTAACTGTGGCAAGGTGAAGGAAATGCCATACACTGACCTGGAAGAGACCACAGGGCCCAGGCACAGTCTGAGCCCTTCCCTCATCCGGGCGGTTTTGCTAGCAGGAGTCAACCCCAAGGAACACAGCCCGGAGATCCCCTGGGGCCCAAAAGGCTTCAGAGGAACAATATGCTCTTGCTGTGGAATACCTATCCCAAGTGGGGGTAGCCAGGTCAACAAAATGCCACACACCCAGGTGGAAGAGACAACGTGGCCAAGGCATGGTCTTAGCCCCTCACCTCGTCCCTGTGCTCTGGGGAGCCGAAGGGACCCCCGAGGCCCGCTGCCCTGAGGCCCGTTGGGCAGAAAGCCGGCTTCCCACGGAGACAGCTTTCCTGAGGTGCAGACCCTATCCCAAGGGCTGGTGGCAAGGGAAAGCAAATGCCATCCCCTTCTCTGGAAGAAACCCCAAGGCCCAGCCATGTTCTTAGCCCTCCCCTCCTCCCTGGGCTTCTGGCAGCAGGAGTGAAAAGAGAGGAGCACAGCACTGGGACCCGTTTGACAGAAACCGGCTTCCGACGAGGAAGTCCTTCTCCATGTGCAGACATGCTCCCCAGTGCCTGTGGCAAGGTGAAGGAAGTGCCATACACTGTCCTGGAAGAGACCACAGGGCCCAGGCACAGTCTGAGCCCTTCCCTCATCCCAGTGGTTTTGCTAGAAGGAGTTCCACCACAATGAACACAGCCCAGAGACCCCCTGGGGCCAAAACCGCTTCTGAGGAACAATAGGTGCTTGCTGTGGAAAACATATGCAAATGGGAGTAGCCAGGTCAACAAAATGCCACACACCCAGGCTGAAGAAACAACATGGCCGGGCATGGTCTAAGCCCCTCACCTCCTCCTTGTGGTTTGGGGAGCCAGAGGGACCCCAGAGGCCCCAGGACCTGAGGCCCGTTGGGCAGAAAGCCGGCTTCCCACGGAAACAGCTTTCCTGAGGTGCAGACCCTATCCCAAGGACTGGTGGCAAGGGAAAGCAAATGCCATCCCCTTCTCTGGAAGAAACCACAGTGCCCAGCCATGTTCTAAGCCCTCCCATCCTCCCTGGGCTTCTGGCAGCAGGAGTGAAAAGACAGGAGCAGAGCACTGGGACCTGTTTGACAAAAACCGGCTTCCCAAGGGAAAGTCTTTCTCCACGTGCAGACATGCTCCCAGGTGCCTGTGGCAAGGGGAAGGAAATGCCATACACTGACCTGGAAGAGACCACAGGGCCCAGGCACAGTCTGAGCCCTTCCCTCATCCCGGGGGTTTTGCTAGCAGGAGTTCAACCCCAAGCAACACAGGCCGGAGACGCCTCGGGCAAAAACGGCTTCTGATGAACAATAGGTGCTTGCTGTGGAAAACCTATCCCAAGTGGGGGTAGCCAGGTCAACAAAATGCCACACACCCAGGTGTAAGAAACAACATTGCCCAGGCATGGTCTAAGCCCCTCACCTCGTCCCTGTGCTTTGGGGAGCCGGAGGGACACCCGAGGCCCACGGCCCTGAGACCCCTTTGCAAAAAGCCGGCTTCCCACGGAAACAGTTTTCCTGAGGTGCAGACCCTCTCACAAGTGGCTGTGGCAAGGTAAAGCAAATGCCCTCCAGTTCTCTGGAAGAAACCACAGTGCCCAGCCATGTTCTAAGCCCTCCCATCCTCCCTGGGCTTCTGGCAGCAGGAATGAAAAGAGAGGAGCAGAGCCCTGGGACCTGTTTGACAAAAACCGGCTTCCCAAGGGAAAGTCTTTCTCCACGTGCAGACATGCTCCCAGGTGCCTATGGCAAGGGGAAGGAAATGCCATACACTGACCTGGAAGAGACCACAGGGCCCAGGCACAGTCTGAGCCCTTCCCTCATCCCGGTGGTTTTGCTAGCGGGAGTTCAACCCCAACGAACACAGCCCGGAGACCCCTGAGGCAAAAACGGCTTCCGACGAACAAGGGGTGCTTGCTGTGGAAAACCTATCCCAAGTGGGGGTAGCCAGGTCAACGAAATGCCACACAACCAGGTGGAAGAAACAACATGGCCCAGGCATGGTCTAAGCACCTCACCTCGTCTCTGTGCTTTGGAGAGCCGGAGGGACCCCCGAGGCCCATGGCCCTGAGGCCCTTTGGGCAGAAAGCCGGCTTCCCACGGGAAAAGCTTTCCTGAGGTGCAGACCCTCTCCCAAGGGGTGGTGGCAAGGGAAAGCAAATGCCATCCCCTTCTCTGGAAGAAACCCCAGTGCCCAGCCATGTTCTAAGCCCTCCCATCGTCCCTGGGCTTCTGGCAGCAGGAGTGAAAAGAGAGGAGCACAGCACTGGGACCCTTTGAGAGAAACCGGCTTCACACGAGGAAGTCTTTCTCCACATGCAGACATGCTCCCCAGTGCCTGTGGCAAGGTGAAGGAAATGCCATACACTGACCTGGAAGAGACCACAGGGCCCAGGCACAGTCTGAGCCCTTCCCTCATCCTGGCGGTTTTGCTAGCAGGAGTTCAACCCCAAGGAACACAGCCCGGACACCCCCCGGGGCCCAAACGGCTTCCGACGAACAATATGCTCTTGCTGTGGAAAACCTAACCCAAATGGGGGTAGCAAGGTCAACAAAATGCCACACACCCAGGTGGAAGAAACAACATGGCCCAGGCATGGTCTAAGCCCCTCACCTCGTCCCTGTGCTTTGGGGAGCCGGAGGGACACCCGAGGCCCACGGCCCTGAGGCCCGTTGGGCAGAAAGCCGGCTTCCCACGGAAACAGCTTTCCTGAGGTGCAGACCCTATCCCAAGGGGTGGTGGCAAGGGAAAGCCAATGCCATCCCCTTCTCTGGAAGAAACCCCAGTGCCCAGCCATGTTCTAAGCCCTCCCATCCTCCCTGGGCTTCTGGCAGCAGGAGTGAAAAGAGAGGAACACAGCACTGGGACTCTTTGACAGAAACCGGCTTCCAACGAGGAAGTCCTTTTCCCCGTCCAGACATGCTCCCCAGTGCCTGTGGCAAGGTGAAGGAAATGCCATACACTGACCTGGAAGAGACCACAGGGCCCAGGCACAGTCTGAGCCCTTCCCTCATCCCGGCGGTTATGCTAGCAGGAGTTCAACCCCAACGAACACAGCCCGGAGACCCATGGGGCCCAAACGGCTTCCGACGAACAATATGGTCTTGCTGTGGACAACCTATCCCAAGTGGGGGTAGCCAGGTCAACAAAATGCCACACACCAAGGTGGAAGAGACAACATGGCCCAGGCATTGTCTAAGCCCCTCACCTCATCTCTGTGCTTTGGGGAGCCGGAGGGACACCCGAGGCCCACGGCCCTGAGACCCGTTTGGCCAAAAGCCGGCTTCCCACGGAAACAGTTTTCCTGAGGTGCAGACCCTCTCACAAGTGGTTGTGGCAAGGTAAAGGAAATGCCATCCACGACTCTGGAAGAGTCATGTTCTAAGCCCTCCCATCCTCACTGGGCTTCTGGCAGCAGGAGTGAAAAGAGAGGAGCACAGCACTGGGACCCGTTTGACAAAAGCCGGCTTCCCACGAAAAAGTCTTTCTCCACGTGCAGACATCCTCCCAAGTGCTGAGGACATAGTACTGAGACATATTTGGCAGAAACGGGTTCAAATGAAAAATATTTCTTGATGTGCAAACTCTCTCTTAATTTGTTGTGGCAAGCTAAAGGATGTGCCATATGCTTATTTGTAAGAAATAACTGGTCCCATGGACGGTCTGAGCCCTAAGATCATCACTGTTCTTTTGGTATCATGAGTTAAAACCGAGGCAAACAGCTGAGAAAATTTGGCAAAAACCGCCTTTCAATGAAATAAATTTTCTCTTTTGCAAACTCTATCATAATTGTTTGTGCCAATGTAAAGAAAATGCCATACGCTTATCTGTAAGAAACAAGTTTCCAGGATCGGTCTGAGCCCTCACATCATCATAGTGATTTCGGTAGCATTAGTTAATCCCAAACAACACGGTATTGAGACACATTTGACAAAAAACCGCTTCCAACGAAAAATATTTTGTTCATGTTGAAACCCTATCATATGTGGTCGTGGCAATGTAAAGAAAATGCCACACCCTTATGTGTAAGAAACAACATTACCCAGGAACAGTCTAAGCCCTAACATCATCACTGTGCTTTTGGTAGCATGAGTGAAACCCGAGGAATACAGCACTTAGACACATTTGGGAAAAACCGGCTTCCAATGAAAACTATTTTCTTAACGTGGAAACCCTATCACAAGGGGTTGTGGAAGGTAAAGTAAAAAAGCGGAGTTCCAACGAGAAATATTTTCTTCACGTAGAAACCCGTTCCTGGGCACTGTTGTTTCTTACACATAAGGGTGTGGCATTTATTTATCTGGCCACAACCACTTACGTTTGGGTTTGAAAGGGAAGAAAATATTATTCATTGGAACGCGATTTTTGCCAAATGTGTCTTAGTGCTGTTTGCCTCCGCTTTAACTCCCGCTCCCAAAAGCACAGTGCTGATATTAAGGCTCAGACTGTTCCAGGGCACTGTTGTTTCTTACAGATAAGCGTATGGCATTTTCTTTACATTGGCACAAACAATTATGGGTTTCGGGTTCGGGTTCGGGTTCGGGGTTTGGGTTCTGGTTCTGGTTCTGGTTCGGGTAGGTTTCAGGTTCGGGTTCGGGTAGGGTTCGGGTTCGGGTAGGGTTCGGTTTCAGTTACGGTTCGGGTTCGGTATCGGTTTCGCTTTCAGTTATGGATTCGGGTTCGGGTTCGGGTTAGGGGTTAGGGTTCGGGTTCGGGTTCTGGTTCGGTATTGGTTTCGCTTTCGAGTATGGATTCGGGTTCGGGTTCGGGTTAGGATTAGGGTTCGGGTTCGGGTTCGGGTTCAAGCTCGGGTTAGGGTTCGGGTTAGGGTTAGGGTAAAGGTTCGGGTTCGGGTTCGGGTTCGGGTTCGGGTTAGGGTTCTGTTTAGGGTTAGGGTTCGGGTTACGGTTAGGGTTAGGGTTCGGTTTAGGGTTAGGGTTAGGGTTAGGGTTATGGTTAGAGTTCGGGTTAGGGTTCGGGTTCGGGTTAGGTTTCGGGTTAGGGTTAGGGTTAGGGTTCGGGTTCGGTTTCGGGTTAGGGGTCGTGTTAGGGTTAGGGTTCGGGTTAGGGTTCGGGTTCGGGTTAGGTTTCGGGTTAGGTTTAGGGTTCGGGTTAGGGTTAGGGTTCGGGTTCGGTTTCGGGTTAGGGGTCGGGTTTGGGTTCGGGTTAGGGTTAGGGTAAGGGTTACGGTTAGGGTTAGGGTTCGGGTTAGGGATAGGGTTCGGGTTCGGTTTCGGATTAGGGTTCGGGTTCGGGTTAGGGTTCATGTTAGGGTTCGGGTTAGGGTTAGGGTTCGGGTTCTGGTTAGGGTTAGGGTTCGGGTTCGGTTTCGGGTTAGGTTTCAGGTTAGGGATAGGGTTAGGGTTTGGGTCAGGTTAGGGTTAGTGTTCTGGTTAGGGTTAGGGTTCGGGTTCGGGTTAGGGTTCGTTTTCGGGTTAGGGTTCGGGTTCGGGTTCGGGTTCGGGTTCGGGTTAGGTTTCGGGTTAGGTTTAGGGTTCGGGTTAGGGTTAGGGTTAGGGTTCGGGTTCGGTTTCGGGTTAGGGGTCGGGTTCGGGTTCGGGTTCGGGTTAGGGTAAGGGTTAGGGTTAGGGTTAGGGTTCTGGTTAGGGTTAGGGTTAGGGTTCGGGTTCGTTTTCGGGTTAGGGGTCGGGTTTGGGTTCGGGTTCGGGTTAGGGTAAGGGTTAGGGTTAGGGTTAGGGTTCTGGTTAGGTTTAGGGTTAGGGTTAGGGTTCGGGTTCGGTTTCGGGTTAGGGTTCGGGTTAGGGTTAGGGTTAGGGTTCGTGTTAGGGTTAGGGTTAGGGTTAGGGTTTGGGTTCGGGTTAGGGTTAGTGTTAGGGTTAGGTTTCAGGTTAGGGATAGGGTTAGGGTTAGGGTCAGGTTAGGTTTAGTGTTCGGGTTAGGGTTACGGGTAGGGTTATGGTTCGGGTTCGGGTTAGGCTTAGGGTAAGAGTTAGGGTTAGGGTTAGGGTTCAGGTTAGGGTTAGGGTTAGGGTTAGGGTTACGGTTCGGGTTCGGGTTCGGGTTAGGGTTCGGATTAGGCTTAGGGTTAGGGTTCGGGTTAGGGTTTGGGGTAGGGTTAGGGTTTGGATTCAGGTTCGGGTTCTCATTAGGGTTAGGGTTAGGGTTAGGGTTAGGGTTAGGGTTAGGGTTCGGGTTATGTTTTAGGGTTAGGGTTAGTGTTCAGGTCCGAGTTAGGGTTAGGGTTAGGTTTCAGGTTAGGGATAGGGTTAGGGTTAGGGTCGGGTTAGGTTTAGTGTTCGGGTTAGGGTTACGGTTAGGGTTAGGGTTCGGGTTCGGTTTTGGGTTAGGTTTAGGGTTAGGGTTCGGTTTAGGGTTAGGGTTAGGTTTCCGGTTAGGGATAGGGTTAGGGTTAGGTTTCGGGTTAGGGTTAGGTTGCGGGATCGGTTTTGGTTTAGGGTTCGGGTTCGGGTATCGTTTGGATTATGGTTAGTGTTTGGCTTCGGGTTCAGGTTAGGTTTAGAGTTAGGGTTAGGGTTAGGTTTAGGGTTAGTGTTCGGATTAGGGTTAGGGTTAAGGTTAGGGTTAGGGTTAGGGTTAGGGTTAGTTTTCCGGTTAGGGATAGGGTTAGGGTTAGGGTCGGCTAAGGGTTAGGGTTCGGGTTAGGGTTAGCATTCGGGTTAGGGGTACGGTTAGGGTTAGGGTTAGGGTTCGGGTTAGGGTTACGATTAGGTTTCAGGTTAGGGATAGGGTTAGCGTTAGGGTTCGAGTCAGGGTTAGGGTTCCGGTTATTGTTAGGGTTAGGGTTAGGTTTCGGGTTAGGGTTAGGGTGCGGGATCGGTTTTGGTTTAGGGTTCGGGTTCGGGTATCGTTTGGGTTATGGTTAGTGTTTGGCTTCGGGTTCGGTTTAGGTTTAGAGTTAGGGTTCATGTTAGGGTTAGGGTTAGGGTTCGGATCAGGGTTAGGGTTAGGGTTAGGGTTAGGTTTCGGGTTCGGTTTAGGGTTAGGGTTAGGGTTAGGGTTCGGTTTCGGGTTCGGGTTAGGGTTAGGGTTAGGTTTCCGGTTAGGGATAGGGTTATGGTTAGGGTCGGGTTAAGGTTAGGGTTCGGGTTAGGGTTAAGTTTCGGGTTCGGGTTATGGTTAGGGTTAGGGTTAGGGTTACGGTTAGGGTTAAGGTTACGATTCGGGTTAGGGTTAGCGTTTGGGTTAGGGTTACGGTTAGGGTTAGGGTTAGGGTTCGGGTTAGGGTAGTTTAGGGTTAGGGTTAGGGTTAGGGTTAGAGTTTGGGTTAGGGTTCGGGTTAGGGTTAGGGTTTGGATTCGGGTTCGGGTTCGCGTTAGGGTTAGGGTTAGGGTTCTGGTTAGGGTTAGGGTTCGGGTTCCGATTATGGTTAGGGTTAGGGTTACGGTTAGGGTTAGGGTTACGATTTGGGTTCGGGGTTGGGTTAGGGTTAGGGTTAGGGTTAGGGTTAGGGTTAGTTTTCGGGTTAGGGTTACGGTTAGGGTTTGGGTTAGGGTTAGGGTTCGGATAGGGTTAGGGTTAGAGTTAGGGCTCAGATTCGGGTTAGGGTTAAGTTTAATGTTAGTGTTAGAGTCACGGTTAGGGTTAGCGTTCGTGTTAGCGTTCGGGTGAGGGTTAGGGTTAGGGTTAGGGTTCGGGTTAGGATTCGGGTTAGGTTTCGGGTTGATGTTCGCGTCAGGGTTAGTGTTCAGGTTCGGGTCAGGGTTCGGGTTAGGGTGAGGGTCAGGGTCAGTGTCAGGGTTTAGGGTTTAGGGTCAGGGTCAGGGTCAGGTTTAAGGTTAGGTTCAGGGTCAGGTTTAAGGGTTTAGGGTGAGGGTTAGGGTCAGGGTCATGGTCAGGGTCAGGGTTAGGTTTCGTGATTAGGGTTCGGGTCAGGTTCGGGTTCGGTTTAGGGATAGGGTTCGGGTTAGGGTTCGGGTGAGGGTTCGCATTAGGGTTTGGGTTCATGTAAGGGTTCGGGTTAGGGTTAGGCTTAGGGTTAGGGGTTTGGTTTCGGGTTCAGGTTCGCGTCAGGGTTAGGCTTCAGGTTCCGGTCAGGGTTCGGGTTAGGGTTAGGGTCAGGGTCAGTGTCAGGGTTAGGGTTAGGGTCAAGGTCAGTGTTTAGGGATTAGGGTTAGGGTGAGGGTACGGGTTAGGGGTAGGGTTACGGTTAGGGTTCGGGTTAGGGTTAGGGTTTGGGTTAGGGTTAGGGTTCGGGTAGGGTTAGCGTTAGGGTCCGGGTATGGGTTAGGGTTAAGGAAGGGTTCAGGTTCGGGTTATGGTTAGGGTCGGGTTAGGGTTTGAGTTAGGGTTAGGGTTAGGGTTAGGGTTAGGGTTCGGGTTAGGGTTTGAGTTAGGGCCAGGGTTCGGGTTAGTTTTAGGGTTAGGGTTAGGGTTCTTGTAGGGTTAGGGTTAGGGTTAGGGTTAGGGGTCGGGTTCGGGGTTCAGGTTCGGGTTAGGTTTTGGGTTCAAATTCGCGTCAGGTTTAGTGTTCTGGTTCGGGTTAGGTTTCGGTTAGCGTTCGGTTTCGGGTTAAGGTTAGGGTTAGGGTTATGGTTACGGTTCGGGTTAGGGTTAGGGTTAGGTTTAGGGTTAGGGTTTGGTTTAGGATTAGGGTTCAGGTAGGGTTAGCATTAGGGTTCGGGTTCGGGTTAAGCTGAAGATTAGGGTTAGGGTTAGTGTTCGGGTTAGGGTTAGGTTTCGGGTTAGGGTTACTGTTAGGGTTAGGTTTCGGGTTGGGGTTATGGTTAGGGTTAGAGTTCGGGTTAGGGTGAGGGTTTGGGTTAGGGTTAGGGTTAGGGTTCAAGTTATGGTTAGGGTTAGGGTTAGGTTTAGTGTTCGTGTTAGGGTTAGGGTTAGGGTTAGGTTTCGGGTTTCTGTTCATGTTAGGGTTAGGGTTAGGGTTCGGGTTCCGATTATGGTTAGGGTTAGGGTTAGGGTTCGGGTTCGGGTTAGGTTTCGGGTTAGGTTTAGGGTTCGGGTTACGGTTAGGGTTCGGGTTCGGTTTCGGGTTAGGGGTCGGGTTCGAGTTCGGGTTAGGGTTAGGGTAAGGGTTAGGGTTAGGGTTAGGGTTCTGGTTAGGGTTAGGGTTAGGGTTAGGGTTCACGTTATGGTTAGGGTTAGGGTTAGGTTTAGTGTTCGTGTTAGGGTTAGGGTTAGGGTTAGGTTTCGGGTTTCTGTTCATGTTAGGGTTAGGGTTAGGGTTAGGGTTAGGGTTCGTGTTAGGGTTAGGGTTAGGGTTAGGGTTAGGGTTCGGGTTCCGATTATGGTTAGGGTTAGGGTTAGGGTTCGGGTTCGGGTTAGGTTTCGGGTTAGGTTTAGGGTTCGGGTTACGGTTAGGGTTAGGGTTCGGGTTCGGTTTCGGGTTAGGGGTCGGGTTCGGGTTCGGGTTAGGGTTAGGGTAAGGGTTAGGGTTAGGGTTAGGGTTCGGGATCGGGTTAGGGTTAGGGTTAGGGTTTGGGTTCGGTTTCGGGTTAGGGTTCGGGTTCGGGTTAGGGTTAGGGTTCGTGTTAGGGTTCGGGTTAGGGTTAGGGTTCGGGTTCGGGTTAGGGTTAGGGTTCGGGTTCGGTTTCGGGTTAGGGTTCGGGTTAGGTTTCAGGTTAGGGATAGGGTTAGGGTTTGGGTCAGGTTAGGGTTAGTGTTCGGTTTAGGGTTAGGGTTAGGGTTCGGGTTAGGGTTCGTTTAGGGTTAGGGTTAGGGTTAGGGTTAGGGTTAGGGTTAGGGTTCGGGTTAGGGTTAGGGTTAGGGTTAGGTTTCAGGTTAGGCATAGGGTTAGGGTTAGGGTCGGGTTAGGTTTAGTGTTCGGCTTAGGGTTATGGTTAGGGTTAGGGTTCGGGTTCGGTTTTGGGTTAGGTTTAGGGTTAGGGTTAGGGTTCGGGTTAGGGTTAGGGTTCGGGTTCCGATTATGGTTAGGGTTAGGGTTAGGGTTCGGGTTCGGGTTAGGTTTCGGGTTAGGTTTAGGGTTCGGGTTACGGTTAGGGTTCGGGTTCGGTTTCGGGTTAGGGGTCGGGTTCGGGTTCGGGTTAGGGTTAGGGTAAGGGTTAGGTTTCAGGTTAGGGATAGGGTTAGGGTTTGGGTCAGGTTAGGGTTAGTGTTCGGTTTAGGGTTAGGGTTAGGGTTCGGGTTAGGGTTCGTTTAGGGTTAGGGTTAGGGTTAGGGTTAGGGTTAGGGTTAGGGTTCGGGTTAGGGTTAGGGTTAGGTTTCAGGTTAGGCATAGGGTTAGGGTTAGGGTCGGGTTAGGTTTAGTGTTCGGCTTAGGGTTATGGTTAGGGTTAGGGTTCGGGTTCGGTTTTGGGTTAGGTTTAGGGTTAGGGTTAGGGTTCGGGTTAGGGTTAGGGTTCGGGTTCCGATTATGGTTAGGGTTAGGGGTAGGGTTCGGGTTCGGGTTAGGTTTCGGGTTAGGTTTAGGGTTCGGGTTACGGTTAGGGTTCGGGTTCGGTTTCGGGTTAGGGGTCGGGTTCGGGTTCGGGTTAGGGTTAGGGTAAGGGTTAGGGTTAGGGTTAGGGTTCGGGATCGGGTTAGGGTTAGGGTTAGGGTTTGGGTTCGGTTTCGGGTTAGGGTTCGGGTTCGGGTTAGGGTTAGGGTTCGTGTTAGGGTTCGGGTTAGGGTTAGGGTTCGGGTTCGGGTTAGGGTTAGGGTTCGGGTTCGGTTTCGGGTTAGGGTTCGGGTTAGGTTTCAGGTTAGGGATAGGGTTAGGGTTTGGGTCAGGTTAGGGTTAGTGTTCGGTTTAGGGTTAGGGTTAGGGTTCGGGTTAGGGTTCGTTTTCGGGTTAGGGTTCGAGTTAGGGTTAGGGTTCTGGTTAGGGTTAGGGTTAGGGTTAGGGTTCACGTTATGGTTAGGGTTAGGGTTAGGTTTAGTGTTCGTGTTAGGGTTAGGGTTAGGGTTAGGTTTCGGGTTTCTGTTCATGTTAGGGTTAGGTTTAGGGTTAGGGTTTAGGTTAGGATTCGGGTGAGGCTTAGGGTTAGGGTTCGGGTTAGGTTTAGGGTTAGGGTTTGGTTTAGAGTTAGGGTTCGGGTAGGGTTAGGGTTAGGTTTAGGGTTTGGTTTAGGGTTAGGGTTCGGGTAGGGTTAGGGTTAGGGTTAGGGTTAGGGTTCAGGTCAGGTTTTGGTTTTGGGTTAGGGTCAGGGTCAGCGTCAGGGTTTAGGGTCTAGGGTCAGTGTCAGGTTCATGGTCAGGATCAGGGTTAGTGTTAGGGTCACGGTGAGGTTTTAGGGTTTAAGTTTAGGCTTAGGGATAGGGTTCGGGTTCGGGTTAGGGTTAGGGTTCGCGTTTGGGTTATGGTTCGGGTTCGGGTTCGTTTTCGGTTAGGGTTAGGGTTAGGGTTAGGGTTAGAATTGGTGTTCGGTTTAGGGTTCGGGTTAGGGTTAGGTTTAGGGTTAGGGTTAGGGTTAGGGGTTCGGGTTTGGGGTCAGGTTAGGGGTTCGCGTTCAGGTTCGGGTTCAAGTTCGCATCACGGTTAGTGTTCAGGTTCGGGTCAGGGTTCGGTTTAGGGTTAGGGTCAAGGTCAGGGTCAGGTTTAGGGTTAGGGTTAGGGTTATGGTTCGGGTTAGGGTTCGGGTTAGGGTTAGGGTTCGGGTTAGGGTTCGGTTTCGGGTTAAGTTTAGGGTTAGGGTTATGGTTAGGGTTTGCGTTAGCGTTAGGGTTAGGGTTAGGGTTAGTTTTCGTGTTAGGGTTAGGGTTAGGGTTAGGTTTCGGGTTCAGGTTCATGTTAAGGTTAGGGTTCGGGTTAGGGTTAGGGTTAGGTTTCGTGTTAGGGTTAGGATTAAGGTTAGGGTTCGGGTTAGGGCTAGGGTTCTGGTTAGGGTTATGGTTCGGTTTAGGGTTAGGGTTTGGGTTAGGGTTCTGTTTCGAGTAGGGTTACGGTTAGGATTCGGGTTCAGGTTCGTGTTAGGCTGAAGGTTAGGGTTAGTGTTAGGTTTAGGGTTCGGGTTACGTTTCAGGTTCGGGTTCGAGTAAGGGTTAGGGTAAGGGTTAGGATTAGGAGAGGGTTAGGGTTAGGGTTACTGTTAGGGTTAGGTTTTGGGTTAGGGTTCGTGTTAGGGTACGGGTTAGGGTTAGGGTTCGGGTTAGGGTTAGGTTTAGGGTTATATTTCGGGTATGGTTAGGGTTAGGGTTAGAGTTCTGGTTAGGATTCGGGTTCGGGTTAGGGTTAGGGTTAGGGCTAGGGTTCGGGTTAGGGTTAGGGTTCGGGTTAGGGGTTCGGGTTTGGGTTCGTGTTAGGGATTCGGGTTCGGGTTAGGGTTAGGGTTCGGGTTCAGATTCATGTCAGGGTTAGGGTTCGGGTTCCGGTCAGGGTTCGGGTTAGGGTAGGGTCAGGGTCAGGGTCAGGGTTTAGGGTTTAGAGTCAGGGTCAGGGTCAGGGTTAGGTTTGGGGTCAGGGTCAGGTATTAGGGTTTAGGGTTAGGATTAGGGTCAGGGTCATGGTCAGGATCAGGGTCAGGGTCAGTGTCAGGGTTAGGGTTCGTGTTCGGTTGACAGTTCGCGTCGGGTTCCGGTTCGGGTTAGGGATGGGGTTAGGGTTAGTGTTCGGGTTAGGGTTCAGCTTAGGGTTAGGTTTCGGGTAAGGGTTCGGGTTCGGGTTCGGGTTACGGTACGGGTTATGGTTAGGGTTCGGGTTAGGGTTAGGGTTAGGGTCGGGTTAGTTTTAGGGTTAGGGTTAGGGTTAGGGTTACGGTTAGGGTTCGGGTTAGGGTTAGGTTTCAGCTTAGGGTTAGGGTTCTGGTTAGGGTTAGGGTTCGGGTTAGGGTTAGGATCAGGGTCAGGGTTTAGGGATTAGGGTCAGTGTCAGGGTCAGCGTTAGGTTTAGGGTGAGGGTCATGGTTAGGGTTAGGGTCAGGGTCAGGTTTTAGGGTTTGGGGTTAGGGTTAGGTTCAGGGTTAGGATTAGGGTTAGGGTTAGGGTTAGGGTTCGGGTTCGGTTTAGGCTTAGGGTTAGGGTTTGTGTTCGGGTTAGGGTTAGGTTTAGGGTTAGGGTTAGGCTGAGGTTTAGGGTTAGGATTATGGTTAGGGTTAGGGTTCGGGTTAGGCTGAGGGTTAGTGTTAGGGTTAGGGTTTGGTTTAAGGTTAGGGTTCGGGTTCAAGTTCACGTCAGGGTTAGTGTTCGGGTTAGGGTTAGGGTAAGCGTTAAGTTAGGGTTAGAATTCGGATTCGGGTTAGGCTGAGGGTTAGGGTTAGGTTTAGGGTCCTTTTAGGGTTCAGGTTAGGGTTAGCGTTCGGTTTAGGACTAGGGTTCGGGTTAGGGTTACGGTTCAGTTTAGGGTTAGGGTTCGGGTAAGGGTTCGGGTTCGGGTTAGGGTACGGTTTAGGGTTAGGGTTAGGGTTAGGGTTCGGGTTCGGGTTAGGGTTAAGTTAGGGTTAGGGTTAGGGTTAGGGTTAGGGTTAGGGTTTGGGTTAGGGTTTGAGTTAGGGTTAGGGTTAGGGCTAGGGTTAGGGTTAGGGTTAGGGTTAGGTTTCGTGTTCGGGTTATGGTTAGGGTTAGGGTTAGGGTGACGGTTAGGGTTAGGGTTACGATTCGGTTTAGGATTAGCGTTCGGGTTAGGGTTACGGTTAGGGTTAGGGTTAGGGTTCGGGTTAGGGTTAGGGTTAGGTTAGGGTTAGGGTTAGGGTTAGGATTAGGGTTAGTGTTCGGGTTAGGGTTAGGGTTAGGGTTAGGGTTCGGGTTAGGGTTCGGGTTCGGGTTAGGTTTCGGTTTAGGGTTAGGGTTCGGGTTCGGTTTCGGGTTAGGGGTCGTGTTAGGGTTAGGGTTCGGGTTCGGGTTAGGGTTCGGGTTCGGGTTAGGTTTCGGGTTAGGTTTAGGGTTCGGGTTACGGTTAGGGTTAGGGTTCGGGTTCGGTTTCGGGTTAGGGGTCGGGTTCGGGTTCGGTTTAGGGTTAGGGTAAGGGTTAGGGTTAGGGTTAGGGTTCGGGATCGGGTTAGGGTTAGGGTTAGGGTTTGGGTTCGGTTTCGGGTTAGGGTTCGGGTTCGGGTTAGGGTTAGGGTTCGTGTTAGGGTTCGGGTTAGGGTTAGGGTTCGGGTTCGGGTTAGGGTTCGGGTTAGGTTCAGGTTAGGGATAGGGTTAGGGTTTGGGTCAGGTTAGGGTTAGTGTTCGGTTTAGGTTTAGGGTTAGGGTTCGGGTTAGGGTTCGTTTTCGAGTTAGGGTTCGGGTTAGGGTTAGGGTTCGGGTTCGGGTTCGGGTTAGGTTTCGGTTTAGGTTTAGGGTTCGGGTTAGGGTTAGGGTTAGGGTTCGGTTTCGGGTTAGGGGTCAGGTTCGGGTTCGGGTTAGGGTTAGGGTAAGGGTTAGGGTTAGGGTTAGGGTTCTGGTTAGGGTTAGGGTTAGGGTTAGGGTTCACGTTATGGTTAGGGTTAGGGTTAGGTTTAGTGTTCGTGTTAGGGTTAGGGTTAGGGTTAGGTTTCGGGTTTCTGTTCATGTTAGGGTTAGGGTTAGGGTTAGGGTTAGGGTTCGTGTTAGGGTTAGGGTTAGGGTTAGGGTTAGGGTTCGGGTTAGGGTTAGGGTTAGGGTTAGGTTTCAGGTTAGGGATAGGGTTAGGGTTAGGGTCAGGTTAGGTTTAGTGTTCGGGTTAGGGTTACGGGTAGGGTTAGGGTTCGGTTTCGGGTTAGGCTTAGTGTAAGGGTTAGGGTTAGGGTTAGGGTTCAGGTTAGGTTTAGGGTTAGGGTTAGGGTTACGGTTCGGGTTCGAGTCGGGTTAGGGTTCGGGTTAGGCTTAGGGTTAGGGTTCGGGTTAGGGTTTGGGTTAGGGTTAGGGTTTGGATTCAGGTTCGGGTTCTCATTAGGGTTAGGGTTAGGGTTAGGGTTAGGGTTAGGTTTCAGGTTAGGCATAGGGTTAGGGATAGGGTCGGGTTAGGTTTAGTGTTCGGCTTAGGGTTATGGTTAGGGTTAAGGTTCGGGTTCGGTTTTGGGTTAGGTTTAGGGTTAGGGTTAGGGTTCGGGTTAGGGTTAGGGTTCGGGTTCCGATTATGGTTAGGGTTAGGGTTAGGGTTCGGGTTCGGGTTAGGTTTCGGGTTAGGTTTAGGGTTCGGGTTACGGTTAGGGTTAGGGTTCGGGTTCGGTTTCGGGTTAGGGGTCGGGTTCGGGTTCGGGTTAGGGTTAGGGTAAGGGTTAGGGTTAGGGTTAGGGTTCGGGATCGGGTTAGGGTTAGGGTTAGGGTTTGGGTTCGGTTTCAGGTTAGGGTTCGGGTTCGGGTTAGGGTTAGGGTTCGTGTTAGGGTTCGGGTTAGGGTTAGGGTTCGGGTTCGGGTTAGGGTTAGGGTTCGGGTTCGGTTTCGGGTTAGGGTTCGGGTTAGGTTTCAGGTTAGGGATAGGGTTAGGGTTAGGGTTAGGGTTAGGGTTAGGGTTAGGTTTCAGGTTAGGCATAGGGTTAGGGTTAGGGTCGGGTTAGGTTTAGTGTTCGGCTTAGGGTTATGGTTAGGGTTAGGGTTCGGGTTCGGTTTTGGGTTAGGTTTAGGGTTAGGGTTAGGGTTCGGGTTAGGGTTAGGGTTCGGGTTAGGGTTAGGGTAAGGGTTAGGGTTAGGGTTAGGGTTCGGGATCGGGTTAGGGTTAGGGTTAGGGTTTGGGTTCGGTTTCGGGTTAGGGTTCGGGTTCGGGTTAGGGTTAGGGTTCGTGTTAGGGTTCGTGTTAGGGTTAGGGTTCGGGTTCGGGTTAGGGTTAGGGTTCGGGTTCGGTTTCGGGTTAGGGTTCGGGTTAGGTTTCAGGTTAGGGATAGGGTTAGGGTTTGGGTCAGGTTAGGGTTAGTGTTCGGTTTAGGGTTAGGGTTAGGGTTCGGGTTAGGGTTCGTTTTCGGGTTAGGGTTCGAGTTAGGGTTAGGGTTCTGGTTAGGGTTAGGGTTAGGGTTAGGGTTCACGTTATGGTTAGGGTTAGGGTTAGGTTTAGTGTTCGTGTTAGGGTTAGGGTTAGGGTTAGGTTTCGGGTTTCTGTTCATGTTAGGGTTAGGGTTAGGGTTAGGGTTAGGGTTAGGGTTAGGGTTCGTGTTAGGGTTAGGGTTAGGGTTAGGGTTCGGGTTAGGGTTAGGGTTAGGGTTAGGTTTCAGGTTAGGGATAGGGTTAGGGTTAAGGTCAGGTTAGGTTTAGTGTTCGGGTTAGGGTTACGGGTAGGGTTAGGGTTCGGGTTCGGGTTAGGCTTAGGGTAAGAGTTAGGGTTAGGGTTAGGGTTCAGGTTAGGTTTAGGGTTAGGGTTAGGGTTACGGTTCGGGTTCGAGTCGGGTTAGGGTTCGGGTTAGGCTTAGGGTTAGGGTTCGGGTTAGGGTTTGGGTTAGGGTTAGGGTTTGGATTCAGGTTCGGGTTCTCATTAGGGTTAGGGTTAGGGTTAGGGTTCGGGTTAGGGTTAGGGTTCGGGTTATGTTTTAGGGTTAGGGTTAGTGTTCGGGTTCGGGTTAGGGTTAGGGTTAGGTTTCAGGTTAGGCATAGGGTTGGGGTTAGGGTCGGGTTAGGTTTAGTGTTCGGCTTAGGGTTACGGTTAGGGTTAGGGTTCGGGTTCGGTTTTGGGTTAGGTTTAGGGTTAGGGTTAGGGTTCGGGTTAGGGTTAGGGTTCGGGTTCCGATTATGGTTAGGGTTAGGGTTAGGGTTACGGTTAGGGTTAGGGTTACGATTTGGGTTAGGGTTTGGGTTAGGGTTAGGGTTAGGGTTAGGGTTAGGGTTAGTTTTCGGGTTAGGGTTACGGTTAGGGTTTGGGTTAGGGTTAGGGTTAGGGTTAGGGTTAGGGTTAGGGTTCGGGTTAGGATTCGGGTTAGGTTTCGGGTTAGGGTTAGGGTTTGGGTTAGGGTTAGGGTTAGGGTTTAGGTTAGGATTCGGGTGAGGGTTAGGGTTAGGGTTCGGGTTAGTTTTAGGGTTAGGGTTTGGTTTAGGGTTAGGGTTCGGGTAGGGTTAGGGTTAGGTGTAGGGTTTGGTTTAGGGTTAGGGTTCGGGTAGGGTTAGGGTTAGGGTTCGGCTTCAGGTTAGGGTTAGGTTTACGGTTAGGGTTTGTTTTAGGGTTAGGGTTAGGGTTCGGGTTAGGGCTAGGGTTCGGGTTAGGGTTAGGGTTCGGGTTAGGGGTTTGGGTTTGGGTTCGTGTTAGGGATTCGGGTTCGGGTGAGGGTTAGGGTTCGGGTTCAGATTCATGTCAGGGTTAGGGTTCGGGTTCCGGTCAGGGTTCGGGTTAGGGTAGGGTCAGGGTCAGGGTCAGGGTTTAGGGTTTAGAGTCAGGGTCAGGGTCAGGGTTAGGTTTGGGGTCAGGGTCAGGTATTAGGGTTTAGGGTTAGGATTAGGGTCAGGGTCATGGTCAGGATCAGGTTCAGGGTCAGTGTCAGGGTTAGGGTTCGTGTTCGGTTGACAGTTCGCGACGGGTTCCGGTTCGGGTTAGGGATGGGGTTAGGGTTAGTGTTCGGGTTAGGGTTAGGGTTCGACTTAGGGTTAGGTTTCGGGTAAGGGTTCGGGTTCGGGTTCGGGTTACGGTACGGGTTATGGTTAGGGTTCGGGTTAGGGTTAGGGTTAGGGTCGGGTTAGTTTTAGGGTTATGGTTAGGGTTAGGGTTACGGTTAGGGTTCGGGTTAGGGTTAGGGTTCTGGTTAGGGTTAGGGTTCGGGTTAGGGTTAGGATCAGGGTCAGGGTTTAGGGATTAGGGTCAGTGTCAGGGTCAGCGTTAGGTTTAGGGTGAGGGTCAAGGTTAGGGTTAGGGTCAGGGTCAGGTTTTAGGGTTTGGGGTTAGGGTTAGGTTCAGGGTTAGGATCAGGGTTAGGGTTAGGGTTAGGGTTAGGGTTCGGGTTCGGTTTAGGCTTAGGGTTAGGGTTTGTGTTCGGGTTAGGGTTAGGTTAGGGTTAGGTTTAGGGTTAGGGTTAGGGTTCGGGTTAGGGTTTGAGTTAGGGTTAGGGTTAGGGTTAGGGTTAGGGTTAGGGTTACGATTCGGTTTAGGGTTAGCGTTCGGGTTAGGGTTAGGGTTAGGGTTAGGGTTAGGGTTAGGGTTCGGGTTAGGGTTAGGGTTAGGTTAGCGTTAGGGTTAGGGTTAGGGTTAGGGTTAGGGTTAGGGTTCGGGTTCGGGTTAGGGTTAGGTTAGGGTTAGGGTTAGGGTTAGAGTTCGGGTTAGGGTTAGGGTTCCGGTTCGGGTTACGGTTAGGGTTACGGTTAGGGTTAGGGTTAGGGTTCGGGTTAGGGTTAGGGTTAGGTTAGGGTTAGGGTTAGGGTTAGAGTTCGGGTTAGGGTTCGGGTTAGGGTTAGGTTTTGGATTCGGGTTCGGGTTCGCGTTAGGGTTAGGGTTAGGGTTCGGGTTAGGGTTAGTGTTCGGGTTCCGATTATGGTTAGGGTTAGGGTTAGGGTTAGGGTTAGGGTTACGGTTAGGGTTAGGGTTAGGGTTAGGTTTAGGGTTAGTGTTCGGGTTAGGGTTAGGGTTACGGTTAGGGTTTGGGTTAGGGTTAGGTTTCGGATAGGGTTAGGGTTAGGGTTAGGGTTAGGGTTAGGATTAGGGTTAGTGTTCGCGTTAGGGTTACGGTTAGGGTTTGGGTTAGGGTTAGGGTTCGGATAGGGTTAGGGTTAGAGTTAGGGCTCAGATTCGGGTTAGGGTTAAGTTTAATGTTAGTGTTAGAGTCAGGGTTAGGGTTAGCGTTCGTGTTAGGGTTCGGGTTCGGGTTAGGGTTAGGGTTAGGGTTCGGGTTAGGGTTCGGGTTAGGTTTCGGGTTGATGTTCGCGTCAGGGTTAGTGTTCAGGTTCGGGTCAGGGTTCGGGTTAGGGTGAGGGTCAGGGTCAGTGTCAGGGTTTAGGGTTTAGGGTCAGGGTCAGGGTCAGGTTTAAGGTTAGGTTCAGGGTCAGGTTTGAGGGTTTAGGGTGAGGGTTAGGGTCAGGGTCATGGTCAGGGTCAGGGTTAGGTATCGTGATTATGGTTCGGGTCAGGTTCGGGTTCGGTTTAGTGATAGGTTTCGGGTTAGGGTTCGGGTGAGGGTTCGCATTAGGGTTTGGGTTCATGTAAGGGTTCGGGTTAGGGTTAGGCTTAGGGTTAGGTGTTTGGTTTCGGGTTCAGGTTCGGGGTTTGGGTACGGGGTCAGGTTCGCGTCAAGGTTAGGCTTCAGGTTCCGGTCAGGGTTCGGGTTAGGGTTAGGGTCAGGGTCAGTGTCAGGGTTAGGGTTAGGGTCAAGGTCAGTGTTTAGGGAGTAGGGTTAGGGTGAGGGTACGGGTTAGGGTTAGGGTTCGGGTAGGGTTAGGGTTAGGGTTCGGGTATGGGTTAGGGCTAGGGAAGGGTTCGGGTTCGGGTTAGGGTTAGGGTTCGGGTTAGGGTTTGAGTTAGGGTTAGGGTTAGGGTTCGGGTTAGGGTTTGAGTTAGGGCCAGGGTTCGGGTTAGTTTTAGGGTTAGGGTTAGGGTTCTTGTAGGGTTAGGGTTAGGGTTAGGGTTAGGGGTTCGGGTTCGGGGTTCGGGATCGGGTTACGTTTTGGGTTCAAATTCGCGTCAGGTTTAGTGTTCTGGTTCGGGTCAGGTTTCGGTTAGCGTTCGGTTTCGGGTTAAGGTTAGGGTTAGGGTTATGGTTACGGTTCGGGTTAGGGTTAGGGTTAGGTTTAGGATTAGGGTTTGGTTTAGGATTAGGGTTCAGGTAGGGTTAGCGTTAGGGTTCGGGTTCGGGTTAGGCTGAGGATTAGGGTTAGGGTTAGTGTTCGGGTTAGGGTTAGGTTTCGGGTTAGGGTTACTGTTAGGGTTAGGTTTCGGGTTGGGGTTATGGTTAGGGTTCGAGTTCGGGTTAGGGTAAGGGTTCGGGTTAGGGTTCGGGTTCGGGTTAGGGTTAGGGTTAGGGTTAGGGTTCACGTTATGGTTAGGGTTAGGGTTAGGTTTAGTGTTCGTGTTAGGGTTAGGGTTAGGGTTAGGTTTCGGGTTTCTGTTCATGTTAGGGTTAGGGTTAGGGTTAGGGTTTGGGGTAGGATTCGGGTGAGGGTTAGGGTTAGGGTTCGGGTTAGGTTTAGGGTTAGGGTTTGGTTTAGGGTTAGGGTTCGGGTAGGGTTACGGTTAGGTTTAGGGTTTGGTTTAGGGTTAGGGTTCGGGTAGGGTTAGGGTTAGGGTTCGGCTTCAGGTTAGGGTTAGGTTTACGGTTAGGGTATGTTTTAGGGTTAGGGTTCGGGTAGGGTTAGGGTTAGGCTGAGGTTTAGGGTTAGGGTTATGGTTAGGGTTAGGGTTCGGGTTAGGCTGAGGGTTAGGGTTAGGGTTAGGGTGAGGGTTAGGGTTAGAATTGGTGTTCGGGTTAGGGTTCGGGTTAGGGTTAGGTTTAGGGTTAGGGTTAGGGTTAGGGGTTCGAGTTTGGGGTCAGGTTAGGGGTTAGGGTTAGGGTTAGGGTTAGGGTTCGGGTTAGGATTCGGTATAGGGTTAGGGTTCGGGTTAGGGTTCGGTTTCGGGTTAAGGTTAGGGTTAGGTTTATGGTTAGGTTTCGGGTTAGCGTTAGGGTTAGGGGTAGGGTTAGGGTAAGGGTTTGGTTTAGGGTTAGGGTTAGGGTTAGTGTTCACATTACGCTTAGGGTTAGGTTTAGGGTTAGGGTTAGTTTTTGTGGTACGGTTAGGGTTAGGGTTAGGGTTAGGTTTCGGGTTAGGGTTAGGATTAGTGTTAGGGTTCGGGTTAGGGCTAGGGTTCTGATTAGGGTTAGGGTTAGGGTTAGGGTCAGGGTAATGGTCAGGATCAGGCGAAGTGTCTGGGTCAGGGTATAGGGTTTGGGTTCCAGTTAGGGTACGGGTCGGGTAAGAGACCACAGTGCCCAGGCACCGTCTGAGCTCTTCCCACATCCCAGCGGTTTTGCTAGCAGGAGTTCAACCCCAAAGAACCCAGCACGGAGACACCTGGGGCAGAACGGCTTCCGACAAGCAATATGCTCTTGCTGTGGAAAACCTATCCCAAGTGGGGGTAGCCAGGTAAACAAAATGGAACACACCCAAGTGTAAGAAAAAACATTTCCCAGGCGTGCTCTAAGCATCTCAACGCGTCCCTGTGGTTTGGGGAGCCGGAGGGACACCCGAGTTCCACGGCTCTGAGACAAGTTTGGCCAAAAGCCGGCTTCCCATGGAAACAGTTTTCCTGAGGTGCAGACCCTCTCCCAAGTGGTTGTGGCAACGTAAAGGAAAAGCCATCCACTTCTCTGGATGAAACCACTGTGCCCAGCCATGTTTTAAGCTCTCCCATCCTCACTGGGCTTCTGGCAGCAGGAGGGAAAAGAGAGGAGCACAGCACTGGGACCCGTTTGACAAAAACCGGCTTCCTATGGGAAAGTCTTTCTCCACGTGCAGATATGCTCCCAGGTGCCTGTGGCAAGGTGAAGGAAACGCACCACACTGACCTGGAAGAGACCACAGGGCCCAGGCACAGTCTGAACCCTTCCCTCATACGGCGGTTTTGCTAGCAGGAGTTCAACCCCAACGAACACAGCCCGGAGACCCCTGAGGCAAAAACGGCTTCCGACGAACAAGAGGTGCTTGCTGTGGAAAACCTATCCCAAGTGGGGGTAGCCAGGTCAACAAAATGCCACACAACCAGGTGGAAGAAACAACATGGCCCAGGCATGGTCTAAGCCCCTCACCTCGTCCCTGTGCTTTGGGGAGCCGGAGGGACAGCCGAGGCCCACGGCCCTGAGACCCCTTTGCAAAAAGCCGGCTTCCCACGGAAACAGATTTCCTGAGGTGCAGACCCTCCCTCAAGTAGTTGTGGCAAGGTAAAGCAAATGCCCTCCACTTCTCTGGAAGAAACCACAGTGCCCAGCCATGTTCTAAGCCCTCCCATCCTCCCTGGGCTTCTGGCAGCAGGAGTGAAAAGAGAGGAGCAGGGCACTGGGACCCGTTTGAGAAAAACCGGCTTCCCACGGGAAAGTCTTTCTTCACGTGCAGACATGCTCCCAGGTGCCTGTGGCAAGGGGAAGGAAATGCCATACACTGACCTGGAAGAGACCACAGGGCCCAGGCACAGTCTGAACCCTTCCCTCATCCCGGCGGTTTTGCTAGCAGGAGGTCCCCAACGAACACAGCCCGGAGACGCCTGCGGCAAAAACGGCTTCCGACGAACAAGAGGTGCTTGCTGTGGAAAACCTATCCCAAGTGGGGCTAGCGAGGTCAACGAAATGCCACACACCCAGTTGTAAGAAACAACATTTCCCAGGCACCGTCTAAGCCCCTCACCTCGTCCCTGTGCTTTGGGGAGCCGGAGGGACAGCCGAGCCCCACGGCCCTGAGCCCCCTTTGCAAAAAGCCGGCTTCCCACGGAAACAGTTTTCCTGAGGTGCACACCCTATCCCAACTGGTTGTGGCAAGGTAATGCAAATGCTCTCCACTTCTCTGGAAAAACCACAGTGCCCAGCCATGTTCTAAGCCCTCCCATCCTCCCTGGGCTTCTGGCAGCAGGAGTGTAAAGACAGGAGCAGAGCACTGGGACCCGTTTGACAAAAACCGGCTTCCCACGGGAAAGTCTTTCTCCACATGCAGACATGCTCCCAGGTGCCTGTGACAAGGGGAAGGAAATGCCATACACTGACCTAGAAGAGACCACAGGGCCCAGGCACAGTCTGAACCCTTCCCTCATCCCGGCGGTTTTGCTAGCAGGAGTTCAAACCCAACGAACACAGCCCGGAGAGCCCTGGGGCAAAAACGGCTTCTGACGAACAATAGGTGCTTGCTGGGGAAAACCTATCCCAAGTGGGGGTAGCCAGGTCAACAAAATGCCACACACACAGGTGTAAGAAACAACATTGCCCAGGTAAGGTCTAAGCCCCTCACCTCGTCCCTGTGCTTTGGGGAGCCGGAGGGACACCCCAGGCCCACGGCCCTGAGACCCCTTTGCAAAAAGCCGCCTTCCCACGGAAACAGTTTTCCTGAGGTGCAGACCCTCTCAGAAGTGGTTGTGGCAAGGTAAAGCAAATGCCCTCCACTTCTCTGGAAGAAACCACAGTGCCCAGCCATGTTCTAAGCCCTCCCATCCTCCCTGGGCTTCTGGCAGCAGGAGTGAAAAGAGAGGAGCAGGGCACTGGGACCCGTTTGAGAAAAACCGGCTTCCCACGGGAAAGTCTTTCTTCACGTGCAGACATGCTCCCAGGTGCCTGTGGCAAGGGGAAGGAAATGCCATACACTGACCTGGAAGAGACCACAGGGCCCAGGCACAGTCTGAACCCTTCCCTCATCCCGGCGGTTTTGCTAGCAGGAGTTCACCCCAACGAACACAGCCCGGAGACCCCTGGGGCAAAAACGGCTTCCGATGAACAAGAGGTGCTTGACTGGAAAACCTATCCCAAGTGGGGGTAGCCAGGTCAACAAAATGCCACACACCCAGGTGTAAGAAACCACATGGCCCAGGCACGGTCTAAGCCCCTCACCTCGTCCCTGTGCTTTGGGGAGCCGGAGGGACAGCCGAGACCCACAGCCCTGAGATCCCTTTGCAAAAAGCCGGCTTCCCACGGAAACAGTTTTCCTGAGGTGCACACCCTATCCCAAGTGGTTGTGGCAAAGTAATGCAAATGCCCTCCACTTCTCTGGAAGAAACCACAGTGCCCAGCCATGTTCTAAGCCCTCCCATCCTCCCTGGGCTTCAGGCAGCAGGAGTGAAAAGAGAGGAGAGGAGCACTGTGACCCGTTTGACAAAAACCGGCTTCCCACGGGAAAGTCTTTCTCCACGTGCAGACATGCTCCCAGGTGCCTGTGGCAAGGGGAAGGAAATGCCATACACTGACCTGGAAGAGACCACAGGGCCCAGGCACAGTCTGAACCCTTCCCTCATCCCGGCGCTTTTGCTAGCAGGAGTTCCCCAAGGAACACAGCCCGGAGACCCCTGGGGCAAAAACGGCTTCCGACGAACAATAGGTGCTTGCTGTGGAAAATCTATCCCAAGTGGGGGTAGCCAGGTCAACGAAATGCCACACACCCAGTTGTAAGAAACAACATTTCCCAGGCACCGTCTAAGCCCCTCACCTCGTCCCTGTGCTTTGGGGAGCCGGAGGGACAGCCGAGCCCCACGGCCCTGAGAACCCTTTGCAAAAAGCCGGCTTCCCACGGAAACAGTTTTCCTGAGGTGCACACCCTATCCCAAGTGGTTGTGGCAAGGTAATGCAAATGCCCTCCACTTCTCTGGAAAAACCACAGTGCCCAGCCATGTTCTAAGCCCTCCCATCCTCCCTGGGCTTCTGGCAGCAGGAGTGAAAAGAGAGGAGCAGAGCACTGGGACCCGTTTGACAAAAACCGGCTTCCCACGGGAAAGTCTTTCTCCACGTGCAGACATGCTCCCAGGTGCCTGTGACAAGGGGAAGGAAATGCCATACACTGACCTAGAAGAGACCACAGAGCCCAGGCACAGTCTGAACCCTTCCCTCATCCCGGCAGTTTTGCTAGCAGGAGTTCAAACCCAACGAACACAGCCCGGAGACCCCTGGGGCAAAAACGGCTTCCAACGAACAAAGGGTGCTTGCTGTGGAAAACCTATCCCAAGTGGGGGTAGCCAGGTCAACGAAATGCCACACACCCAGGTGTAAGAAAGAACATTGCCCAGGCACGGTTTAAGCCCGTCACCTCGTCCCTGTGCTTTGGGGAGCCGGAGGGACACCGGAGGCCCACAGCCCTGAGACCCCTTTGCAAAAAGCCGGCTTCCCACGGAAACAGTTTTCCTGAGGTGCAGACCCTATCCCACGTGGTTGTGGCAAGGTAAAGCAAATGCCCTCCACTTCTCTGGAAGAAACCACAGTGCCCAGCCATGTTCTAAGCCCTCCCATCCTCCCTGGCCTTCTGGCAGCAGGAGTAAAAAGAGAGGAGCAGGGCACTGGGACCCGTTTGACATAAACAGGCTTCCCACGGGAAAGTCTTTCTCCACGTGCAGACATGCTCCCAGGTGCCTGTGGCAAGGGGAAGGAAATGCCATACACTGACCTGGAAGAGACCACAGGGCCCAGGCACAGTGTGAACCCTTCCCTCATCCCGGCAGTTTTGCTAGCAGGAGTTCAACCCCAACGAACATAGCCCGGAGACCCTGAGGCAAAAACGGCTTCCGACGAACAAGAGGTGCTTGACTGGAACACCTATCCCAAGTGGGAGTAGCCAGGTCAACGAAATGCCACACACCAAGGTGTAAGAAACAACATTGCCCAGGCACGGTCTAAGCCCCTCACCTCGTCCCTGTGCTTTGGGGAGCCGGAGGGACACCTGAGGCCTACGGCCCTGAGACCCCTTTGCAAAAAGCCGCCTTCCCACGTAAACAGTTTTCCTGAGGTGCAGACCCTATCCCAAGTGGTTGTGGCAAGGAAGTGCAAATGCCCTCCACTTCTCTGGAAGAAACCACAGTGCCCAGCCATGTTCTAAGCCCTCCCATCCTCCCTGGGCTTCTGGCAGCAGGAGTGAAAAGAGAGGAACAGAGCACTGGGACCCGTTTGACAAAAACCGGCTTCCCATGGGAAAGTCTTTCTCCACGTGCAGACATGCTCCCAGGTGCCTGTGGCAAGGGGAAGGAAATGCCATACACTGACCTGGAAGAGACCACAGGGCCCAGGCACAGTCTGAACCCTTAGCTCATCCCGGCGGCTTTGCTAGCAGGAGTTCAACCCCAACGAACACAGCCCGGAGACCCCTGGGGCAAAAACGGTTTCCGACGAACAAGAGGTGCTTGCTGTGGAAAACCTATCCCAAGTGGGGGTAGCCAGGTCAACGAAATGCCACACACCCAGGTGTAAGAAACAACATTGCCCAGGCACGGTCTAAGCCCCTCACCTCGTCCCTTTGCTTTGGGGAGCCGGAGGGACAGCCGAGCCCCACGGCCCTGAGACCCCTTTGCAAAAAGCCGGCTTCCCACGGAAACAGATTTCCTGAGGTGCAGACCCTCCCTCAAGTAGTTGTGGCAAGGTAAAGCAAATGCCCTCCACTTCTCTGGAAGAAACCACAGTGCCCAGCCATGTTCTAAGCCCTCCCATCCTCCCTGGGCTTCTGGCAGCAGGAGTGAAAAGAGAGGAGCAGGGCACTGGGACCCGTTTGAGAAAAACCGGCTTCCCACGGGAAAGTCTTTCTTCACGTGCAGACATGCTCCCAGGTGCCTGTGGCAAGGGGAAGGAAATGCCATACACTGACCTGGAAGAGACCACAGGGCCCAGGCACAGTCTGAACCCTTCCCTCATTCCGGCGGTTTTGCTAGCAGGAGGTCCCCAACGAATACAGCCCGGAGACGCCTGCGGCAAAAACGGCTTCCGACGAATAATAGGTGCTTGCTGTGGAAAACCTATCCCAAGTGGGGCTAGCGAGGTCAACGAAATGCCACACACCCAGTTGTAAGAAACAACATTTCCCAGGCACCGTCTAAGCCCCTCACCTCGTCCCTGTGCTTTGGGGAGCCGGAGGGACAGCCGAGCCCCACGGCCCTGAGCCCCCTTTGCAAAAAGCCGGCTTCCCACGGAAACAGTTTTCCTGAGGTGCACACCCTATCCCAACTGGTTGTGGCAAGGTAATGCAAATGCTCTCCACTTCTCTGGAAAAACCACAGTGCCCAGCCATGTTCTAAGCCCTCCCATCCTCCCTGGGCTTCTGGGAGCAGGAGTGAAAAGACAGGAGCAGAGCACTGGGACCCGTTTGACAAAAACCGGCTTCCCACGGGAAAGTCTTTCTCCACATGCAGACATGCTCCCAGGTGCCTGTGACAAGGGGAAGGAAATGCCATACACTGACCTAGAAGAGACCACAGGGCCCAGGCACAGTCTGAACCCTTCCCTCATCCCGGCGGTTTTGCTAGCAGGAGTTCAACCCCAACAAACACAGCCCGGAGAGCCCTGGGGCAAAAACGGCTTCTGACGAACAATAGGTGCTTGCTGGGGAAAACCTATCCCAAGTGGGGGTAGCCAGGTCAACAAAATGCCACACACACAGGTGTAAGAAACAACATTGCCCAGGTAAGGTCTAAGCCCCTCACCTCGTCCCTGTGCTTTGGGGAGCCGGAGGGACACCCGAGGGCCACGGCCCTGAGACCCCTTTGCAAAAAGCCGCCTTCCCACGGAAACAGTTTTCCTGAGGTGCAGACCCTCTCACAAGTGGTTGTGGCAAGGTAAAGCAAATGCCCTCCACTTCTCTGGAAGAAACCACAGTGCCCAGCCATGTTCTAAGCCCTCCCATCCTCCCTGGCCTTCTGGCAGCAGGAGTGAAAAGAGAGGAACAGGGCACTGGGACCCGTTTGACAAAAACCGGCTTCCCACGGGAAAGTCTTTCTCCACGTGCAGACATGCTCCCAGGTGCCTGTGGCAAGGGGAAGGAAATGCCATACACTGACCTGGAAGAGACCACAGGGCCCAGGCACAGTCTGAACCCTTCCCTCATCCCGGCGGTTTTGCTAGCAGGAGTTCAACCCCAACAAACACAGCCCGGAGACCCCTGGGGCAAAAACGGCTTCCGACGAACAAGAGGTGCTTGCTGTGGAAAACCTATCTCAAGTGGGAGTAGCCAGGTCAACGAAATGCCACACACCAAGGTGTAAGAAACAACATTGCCCAGGCACGGTCTAAGCCCCTCACCCCGTCCCTGTGCTTTGGGGAGCCGGAGGGACACCTGAGGCCTACGGCCCTGAGACCCCTTTGCAAAAAGCCGCCTTCCCACGTAAACATTTTTCCTGAGGTGCAGACCCTATCCCAAGTGGTTGTGGCAAGGAAGTGCAAATGCCCTCCACTTCTCTGGAAGAAACCACAGTGCCCAGCCATGTTCTAAGCCCTCCCATCCTCCCTGGGCTTCTGGCAGCAGGAGTGAAAAGAGAGGAACAGAGCACTGGGACCCGTTTGACAAAAACCGGCTTCCCATGGGAAAGTCTTTCTCCACGTGCAGACATGCTCCCAGGTGCCTGTGGCAAGGGGAAGGAAATGCCATACACTCACCTGGAAGAGACCACAGGGCCCAGGCACAGTCTGAACCCTTAGCTCATCCCGGCGGCTTTGCTAGCAGGAGTTCAACCCCAACGAACACAGCCCGGAGACCCCTGGGGCAAAAACGGTTTCCGACGAACAAGAGGTGCTTGCTGTGGAAAACCTATCCCAAGTGGGGGTAGCCAGGTCAACAAAATGCCACACACCCAGGTGTAACAAACAACATTGCCCAGGCACGGTCTAAGCCCCTCACCTCGTCCCTGTGCTTTGGGGAGCCGGAGGGACAGCCGAGCCCCACGGCCCTGAGACCCCTTTGCAAAAATCCGGCTTCCCACGGAAACAGATTTCCTGAGGTGCAGACCCTCCCTCAAGTAGTTGTGGCAAGGTAAAGCAAATGCCCTCCACTTCTCTGGAAGAAACCATAGTGCCCAGCCATGTTCTAAGCCCTCCCATCCTCCCTGGGCTTCTGGCAGCAGGAGTGAAAAGAGAGGAGCAGGGCACTGGGACCCGTTTGAGAAAAACCGGCTTCCCACGGGAAAGTCTTTCTTCACGTGCAGACATGCTCCCAGGTGCCTGTGGCAAGGGGAAGGAAATGCCATACACTGACCTGGAAGAGACCACAGGGCCCAGGCACAGTCTGAACCCTTCCCTCATTCCGGCGGTTTTGCTAGCAGGAGGTCCCCAACGAACACAGCCCGGAGACACCTGCGGCAAAAACGGCTTCCGACGAATAATAGGTGCTTGCTGTGGAAAACCTATCCCAAGTGGGGCTAGCGAGGTCAACGAAATGCCACACACCCAGTTGTAAGAAACAACATTTCCCAGGCACCGTCTAAGCCCCTCACCTCGTCCCTGTGCTTTGGGGAGCCGGAGGGACAGCCGAGCCCCACGGCCCTGAGCCCCCTTTGCAAAAAGCCGGCTTCCCACGGAAACAGTTTTCCTGAGGTGCACACCCTATCCCAACTGGTTGTGGCAAGGTAATGCAAATGCTCTCCACTTCTCTGGAAAAACCACAGTGCCCAGCCATGTTCTAAGCCCTCCCATCCTCCCTGGGCTTCTGGCAGCAGGAGTGTAAAGACAGGAGCAGAGCACTGGGACCCGTTTGACAAAAACCGGCTTCCCACGGGAAAGTCTTTCTCCACATGCAGACATGCTCCCAGGTGCCTGTGACAAGGGGAAGGAAATGCCATACACTGACCTAGAAGAGACCACAGGGCCCAGGCACAGTCTGAACCCTTCCCTCATCCCGGCGGTTTTGCTAGCAGGAGTTCAAACCCAACGAACACAGCCCGGAGAGCCCTGGGGCAAAAACGGCTTCTGACGAACAATAGGTGCTTGCTGGGGAAAACCTATCCCAAGTGGGGGTAGCCAGGTCAACAAAATGCCACACACACAGGTGTAAGAAACAACATTGCCCAGGTAAGGTCTAAGCCCCTCACCTCGTCCCTGTGCTTTGGGGAGCCGGAGGGACACCCGAGGCCCACGGCCCTGAGACCCCTTTGCAAAAAGCCGCCTTCCCACGGAAACAGTTTTCCTGAGGTGCAGACCCTCTCAGAAGTGGTTGTGGCAAGGTAAAGCAAATGCCCTCCACTTCTCTGGAAGAAACCACAGTGCCCAGCCATGTTCTAAGCCCTCCCATCCTCCCTGGCCTTCTGGCAGCAGGAGTGAAAAGAGAGGAACAGGGCACTGGGACCCGTTTGACAAAAACCGGCTTCCCACGGGAAAGTCTTTCTCCACGTGCAGACATGCTCCCAGGTGCCTGTGGCAAGGGGAAGGAAATGCCATACACTGACCTGGAAGAGACCACAGGGCCCAGGCACAGTCTGAACCCTTCCCTCATCCCGGCGGTTTTGCTAGCAGGAGTTCACCCCAACGAACACATCCCGGAGACCCCTGGGGCAAAAACGGCTTCCGATGAACAAGAGGTGCTTGACTGGAAAACCTATCCCAAGTGGGGGTAGCCAGGTCAACAAAATGCTACACACCCAGGTGTAAGAAACCACATGGCCCAGGCACGGTCTAAGCCGTCACCTCGTCCCTGTGCTTTGGGGAGCCGGAGGGACAGCCGCGACCCACGGCCCTGAGACCCCTTTGCAAAAAGCCGGCTTCCCACGGAAACAGTTTTCCTGAGGTGCACACCCTATCCCAAGTGGTTGTGGCAAAGTAATGCAAATGCCCTCCACTTCTCTGGAAGAAACCACAGTGCCCAGCCATGTTCTAAGCCCTCCCATCCTCCCTGGGCTTCAGGCAGCAGGAGTGAAAAGAGAGGAGCAGAGCACTGGGACCCGTTTGACAAAAACCGGCTTCCCACGGGAAAGTCTTTCTCCACGTGCAGACATGCTCCCAGGTGCCTGTGGCAAGGGGAAGGAAATGCCATACACTGACCTGGAAGAGACCACAGGGCCCAGGCACAGTCTGAACCCTTCCCTCATCCCGGCGGTTTTGCTAGCAGGAGTTCCCCAAGGAACACAGCCCGGAGACCCCTGGGGCAAAAACGGCTTCCGATGAACAATAGGTGCTTGCTGTGGAAAATCTATCCCAAGTGGGGCTAGCGAGGTCAACGAAATGCCACACACCCAGTTGTAAGAAACAACATTTCCCAGGCACCGTCTAAGCCCCTCACCTCGTCCCTGTGCTTTGGGGAGCCGGAGGGACAGCCGAGCCCCACGGCCCTGAGCCCCCTTTGCAAAAAGCCGGCTTCCCACGGAAACAGTTTTCCTGAGGTGCACACCCTATCCCAAGTGGTTGTGGCAAGGTAATGCAAATGCCCTCCACTTCTCTGGAAAAACCACAGTGCCCAGCCATGTTCTAAGCCCTCCCATCCTCCCTGGGCTTCTGGCAGCAGGAGTGAAAAGAGAGGAGCAGGGCACTGGGACCCGTTTGACAAAAACCGGCTTCCCACGGGAAAGTCTTTCTCCACGTGCAGACATGGTCCCAGGTGCCTGTGGCAAGGGGAAGGAAATGCCATACACTGCCCTGGAAGAGACCACAGGGCCCAGGCACAGTCTGAACCCTTCCCTCATCCCTGCAGTTTTGCTAACAGGAGTTCAACCCCAACGAACATAGCCCGGAGACCCTGAGGCAAAAACGGCTTCCGACGAACAAGAGGTGCTTGACTGGAACACCTATCCCAAGTGGGGGTAGCCAGGTCAACAAAATGCCACACACCCAGTTCTAAGAAACAACATTGCCCAGGCACGGTCTAAGCCCCTCACCTCGTCCCTGTTCTTTGGGGAGCCGGAGGGACAGCCGAGCCCCACGGCCGTAAGACCCCTTTGCAAAAACCCGGCCTCCACGGAAACAGTTTTCCTGAGGTGCAGACCCTCCCTCAAGTAGTTGTGGCAAGGTAAAGCAAATGCCCTCCACTTCTCTGGAAGAAACCACAGTGCTCAGCCATGTTCTAAGCCCTCCCATCCTCCCTGGGCTTCTGGCAGCAGGAGTGAAAAGAGAGGAGCAGGGCACTGGGACCCGTTTGAGAAAAACCGGCTTCCCACAGGAAAGTCTTTCTCCACGTGCAGACATGCTCCCAGGTGCCTGTGGCAAGGGGAAGGAAATGCCATACACTGACCTGGAAGAGACCACAGGGCCCAGGCACAGTCTGAAACCTTCCCTCATCCCGGCGGTTTTGCTAGCAGGAGGTCCCCAACGAACACAGCCCGGAGACGCCTGCGGCAAAAACGGCTTCCGACGAACAATAGGTGCTTGCTGTGGAAAACCTATCCCAAGTGGGGCTAGCGAGGTCAACGAAATGCCACACACCCAGTTGTAAGAAACAACATTTCCCAGGCACCGTCTAAGCCCCTCACCTCATCCCTGTGCTTTGGGGAGCCGGAGGGACAGCCGAGCCCCACGGCCCTGAGCCCCCTTTGCAAAAAGCCGGCTTCCCACGGAAACAGTTTTCCTGAGGTGCAGACCCTATCCCAAGTGGTTGTGGCAAGGTAAAGCAAATGCCCTCCACTTCTCTGGAAGAAACCACAGTGCCCAGCCATGTTCTAAGCCCTCCCATCCTCCCTGGGCTTCTGGCAGCAGGAGTGAAAAGAGAGGAGCAGGGCACTGGGACCCGTTTGAGAAAAACCGGCTTCCCACGGGAAAGTCTTTCTCCACGTGCAGACATGCTCCCAGGTGCCTGTGGCAAGGGGAAGGAAATGCCATACACTGACCTGGAAGAGACCACAGGGCCCAGGCACAGTCTGAACCCTTCCCTCATCCCGGCGGTTTTGACAGCAGGAGGTCAAGCCCAACGAACACAGCCCGGAGACCCCTGGGGCAAAAACGGCTTCCGACGAACAATACGTGCTTGCTGTGGAAAACCTATCCCAAGTGGGGTAGCCAGGTCAACAAAATGCCACACACACAGGTGTAAGAAACATCATTGCCCAGGCACGGTCTAAGCCCCTCACCTCGTCCCTGTGCTTTGAGGAGCCGGAGGGACACCAGAGGCCCACGGCCCTGAGACCCCTTTGTAAAAAGCCGGCTTCCAACAGAAACAGTTTTCCTGAGGTGCACACCCTATCCCACGTCGTTGTGGCAAAGTAAAGCAAATGCCCTCCACTTCTCTGGAAGAAACCACAGTGCCCAGCCATGTTCTAAGCCCTCCCATCCTCCCTGGGCTTCTGGCAGCAGGAATGAAAAGAGAGGAGCAGAGCACTGGGACCCGTTTGACAAAAACCGGCTTCCCACGGGAAAGTCTTTCTCCACATGCAGACATGCTCCCAGGTGCCTGTGGCAAGGGGAAGGAAATGCCATACACTGACCTGGAAGAGACCACAGGGCCCAGGCACAGTCTGAACCCTTCCCTCATACCGACTGTTTTGCTAGCAGGAGTTCAACCCCAACGAACACAGCCCGGAGACCCCTGGGGCAAAAACGGCTTCTGACGAACAAGAGGTGCTTGCTGTGGAAAACCTATCCCAAGTGGGGTAGCCAGGTCAACAAAATGCCACACACCCAGGTGTAAGAAACAACATTGCCCAGGCACGGTCCAAGCCCCTCACCTGGTCCCTGTGCTTTGGGGAGCCGGAGGGACAGCCGAGGCCCACGGCCCTGAGACCCCTTTGCAAAAAGCCGGCTTCCCACCGAAACAGTTTTCCTGAGGTGCAGACCCTATCCCAAGAGGTTGTGGCAAGGTAATGCAAATGCCCTCCACTTCTCTGGAAGAAACCACAGTGCCCAGCCATGTTCTAAGCCCTCCCATCCTCCCTGGTCTTCTGGCAGCAGGAGTGAAAAGAGAGGAGCAGAGCATTGGGACCCGTTTGACAAAAACCGGCTTCCCACGGGAAAGTCTTTCTCCACGTGCAGACATGCTCGCAGGTACCTGTGGCAAGGGGAAGGAAATGTCATACACTGACATGGAAGAAACCACAAGGCCCAGGACCAGTCTGAACTCTCCGCATCCCGGCGGTTTTGACAGCAGTAGGTCAACCCCAAGGAACACAGCCCGGAGACCCCTGGGGCAAAAACGGCTTCCGACGAACAATACGTGCTTGCTGTGGATAACCTATCCCTAGTGGGGTAGCCAGGACAACAAAATGCCAAACACCCAGGTGTAAGAAACAACATTGCCCAGGCATGGTCTAAGCCCCTCACCTCGTCCCTGTGCTTTGAGGAGCCGGAGGGACACCCGAGGCCCACGGCCCTGAGACCCCTTTGTAAAAAGCCGGCTTCCCACTGAAACAGTTTTCCTGAGGTGCACACCCTAATCAACGTGGTTGTGGCAAGGTAAAGCAAATGCCCTCCACTTCTCTGGAAGAAACCACAGTGCCCAGCCATGTTCTAAGCCCTCCCATTCTTCCTGGGCTTCTGGCAGCAGGAGTGAAAAGAGAGGAGCAGAGCACTGGGACCCGTTTGACAAAAACCGGCTTCCCACGGGAAAGTCTTTCTCCACGTGCAGACATGCTCCCAGGTGCCTGTGGCAAGGGGAAGGAAATGCCATACACTGACCTGGAAGAGACCACAGGGCCCAAGCACAGTCTGAACCCTTCCCTCATCCCGGCGGTTTTGGTAGCAGGAGTTCAACCCCAACGAACACAGCCCGGAGACCCTGAGGCAAAAACGGCTTCCGACGAACAAGAGGTGCTTGCTGTGGAAAACCTATCCAAAGTGGGGGTAGCCAGGTCAACAAAATGCCACACACCAAGGTGTAAGAAACAACATTGCCCAGGCATGGTCTAAGCCCCTCACCTCGTCCCTGTGTTTTGGGGAGCCGGAGGGACACCCGAGGCCCACGACCCTGAGAACCCTTTGCAAAAAGCCGGCTTCCCACGGAAACAGTTTTCCTGAGGTGCAGACCCTCTCACAAGTGGTTGTGGCAAGGTAAAGCAAATGCCCTCCACTTCTCTGGAAGAAACCACAGTGCCCAGCCATGTTCTAAGCCCTCCCATCCTCCCTGGGCTTCTGGCAGCAGGAGTGAAAAGAGAGGAGCAGAGCACTGGGACCCGTTTGACAAAAACCGGCTTCCCACGGGAAAGTCTTTCTCCACGTGCAGACATGCTTTCAGGTGCCTGTGGCAAGGGGAAGGAAATGCCATACACTGACCTGGAAGAGACCACAGGGCCCAGGCACAGTCTGAACCCTTCCCTCATCCCGGCAGTTTTGCTAGCAGGAGTTCAACCCCAACGAACACAGCCCGGAGATCCTGAGGCAAAAACGGCTTCCGACGAAAAAGAGGTGCTTGCTGTGGAAACCCTATCCCAAGTGGGGGTAGCCAGGTCAACGAAATGCCACACACCCAGGTGTAAGAAACAACATTGCCCAGGCACGGTCTAAGCCCCTCACCTCGTCCCTGTGCTTTGGGGAGACGGAGGGACAGCCGAGGCCCACGGCCCTGAGACCCCTTTGCAAAAAGCAGGCTTCCCACGGAAACAGTTTTCCTGAGGTACAGACCTTCTCCCAAGTGGTTGTGGCAAGGTAAAGCAAATGCCCTCCACTTCTCTGGAAGAAACCACAGTGCCCAGCCATGTTCTCAGCCCTCCCATCCTCCCTGGGCTTCTGGCAGCAGGAGTGAAAAGAGAGGAGCAGGGCACTGGGACACGTTTGACAAAAACCGGCTTCCCAAGGGAAAGTCTTTCTCCACGTGCAGACACGTTCCCAGGTGCCTGTGGCAAGGGGAAGGAAATGCAATACACTGACCTGGAAGAGACCACAGGGCCCAGGCACAGTCTGAACCCTTCCCTCATCCCGGCGGTTTTGCTAGCAAGAGTTCAACCCCAACGAACACAGCCCGGAGACCCCTGGGGCAAAAACGGCTTCCGACAAACAAGAGGTGCTTGCTGTGGAAAACCTATCCCAAGTGGGAGTAGCCAGGTCAACAAAATGCCACACACCCAGGTGGAAGAAACAACATTGCCCAGGCACGGTCCAAGCCCCTCACCTCGTCCCTGTGCTTTGGGGAGCCGGAGGGACACCCGAGGCCCACGGCACTGAGACCCCTTTGCAAAAAGCCGGCTTCCCACGGAAACAGTTTTCCTGAGGTGGACACCCAATACCAAGTGGTAGTGGCAAGTTAATGCAAATGCCCTCCACTTCTCTGGAAGAAACCACAGTGCCCAGCCATGTTCTAAGCCCTCCCATCCTCCCTGGGCTTCTGGCAGCAGGAGTGAAAAGAGAGGAGCAGAGCACTGGGACCCTTTTGACAAAAACCGGCTTCCCACGGGAAAGTCTTTCTCCACGTGCAGACATGCTCCCAGGTGCCCGTGGCAAGGGGAAGGAAATGCCATACACTGACCTGGAAGAGACCACAGGGCCCAGGCACAGTCTGAACCCTTCCCTCATCCCGACGGTTTTGATAGCAGGAGTTCAACCCCAACGAACACAGCCCGGAGACCCCTGGGGCAAAAACGGCTTCCGACGAACAAGAGGTGCTTGCTGTGGAAAACCTATCCCAAGTGGGGTAGCCAGGTCAACAAAATGCCACACACCCAGGTGTAAGAAACAACATTGCCCAGGCACGGTCCAAGCCCCTCACCTCGACCCTGTGCTTTGGGGAGCCGGAGGGACAGCCGAGGCCCACGGCCCTGAGACCCATTTGCAAAAAGCCGGCTTCCCACCGAAACAGTTTTCCTGAGGTGCAGACCCTATCCCAAGAGGTTGTGGCAAGGTAATGCAAATGCCCTCCACTTCTCTGGAAGAAACCACAGTGCCCAGCCATGTTCTAAGCCCTCCCCTCCTCCCTGGGCTTCTGGCAGCAGGAGTGAAAAGAGAGGAGCAGAGCACTGGGACCCGTTTGACAAAAACCGGCTTCCCACGGGAAAGTCTTTCTCCACGTGCAGACATGCTCCCAGGTGCCTGTGGCAAGGGGATGGAAATGCCATACACTGACCTGGAAGAGACCACAGGGCCCAGGACCAGTCTGAACCCTTCCCTCTTCCCGGCAGTTTTGCTAGCAGGAATTCAAACCCAAGAACACAGTCCGAGACCCCTGGGGCAAAAACGGCTTCCGACGAACAAGAGGTGCTTGCTGTGGAAAACCTATCCCAAGTGGGGATAGCCAGGTCAACAAAATGCCACACACCCAGGTGTAAGAAACATCATTGCCCAGGCACGGTCTAAGCTCCTCACCTCGTCCCTGTGCTTCGGGGAGGCGGAGGGACAGCCGAGGCCCACGGCCCTGAGACCCCTTTGCAAAAAGCCGGCTTCCCAAGGAAACAGTTTTCCTGAGGTACAGACCCTCTCCCAAGTGGTTGTGGCAAGGTAAAGCAAATGCCCTCCACTTCTCTGGAAGAAACCACAGTGCCCAGCCATGTTCTAAGCCCTCCAATCCTCCCTGGGCTTCTCGCAGCAGGAGTGAAAAGAGAGGAGCAGGGCACTGGGACCCGTTTGACAAAAACCGGCTTCCCAAGGGAAAGTCTTTCTCCACGTGCAGACACGTTCCCAGGTGCCTGTGGCAAGGGGAAGGAAATGCCAAACACTGACCTGAAAGAGACCACAGGGCCCAGGCACAGTCTGAGCCTTTCCCTCATCCCGGCGGTTTTGCTAGCAGGAGTTCAACCCCAAGGAACACAGCCCGGAGACCCCCTGGGGCCCAAACGGCTTCTGACGAACAATATGCTCTCGCTGTGGAAAACCTATCCCAAGTGGGGGTAGCCTGGTCAACAAAATGCCACACACCCAGGTGGAAGAAACAACATGGCCCAGGCATGGTCTAAGCCCCTCACCTCGTCCCTGTGCTGTGCGGAGCCGGAGGGACCCCCGAGGCCCACGGCCCTGAGGCCCGTTAGGCAGAAAGGCGGCTTCCCAAGGAAACAGCTTTCCTGAGGTGCAGACCCTATCCCAAGGGGTGGTGGCAAGGGAAAGCAAATGCCATCCCCTTCTCTGGAAGAAACCCCAGTGCCCAGCCATGTTCTAAGCCCTCCCCTCCTCCCTGGGCTTCTGGCAGCAGGAGAGAAAAGAGAGGAGCACAGCACTGGGACCCTTTGACAGAAACCGGCTTCCCACGAGGAAGTCCTTCTCCACGTGCAGACATGCTTCCAAGTGCCTGTGGCAAGGTGAAGGAAATGCCATGCACTAACCTGGAAGAGACCACAGGGCCCAGGCACAGTCTGAGCCCTTCCCTCATCCCAGCGGTTTTGCTAGCAGGAGTTCAACCCCAAGGAACACATCCCGGAGACCCCCTGGGGCCCAAACGGCTTCCGACAAACAATATGCTCTTGCTGTGGAAAACCTATCCCAAGTGGGGGTAGCCAGGTCAACAAAATGCCACACAACCAGGTGGAAGAAACAACATGGCCCAGGCATGGTCTAAGCCCCTCACCTCGTCCCTGTGCTTTGGGGAGCCGGAGGGACAGCCGAGGCCCACGGCCCTGAGACCCCTTTGCAAAAAGCCGGCTTCCCACGGAAACAGTTTTCCTGAGGTGCAGACCCTCTCACAAGTGGTTGTGGCAAGGTAAAGCAAATGCCCTCCACTTCTCGGGAAGAAACCACAGTGCCCAGCCATGTTCTAAGCCCTCCCATCCTCCCTGGGCTTCTGGCAGCAGGAGTGAAAAGAGAGGAGCAGAGCACTGGGACCCGTTTGACAAAAACCGGCTTCCCACGGGGAAGTCTTTCTCCACGTGCACACATGCTCCCAGGTGCCTGTGGCAAGGGGAAGGAAATGCCATACACTGACCTGGAAGAGACCACAGGGCCCAGGACCAGTCTGAACCCTTCCCTCATCCCGGCGGTTTTGCTAGCAGGAGTTCAACCCCAAGGAACACAGCCCGGAGACCCCTGAGGCAAAAACGGCTTCCGACGAACGAAGGCGCTTGCTGTTGAAAACCTATCCCAAGTGGGGGTAGCCAGGTCAATAAAATGCCACACACCCAGGTGTAAGAAACAACATTGCCCAGGCATGGTCTAAGCCCCTCACCTCGTCCCTGTTCTTTGGGGAGCCGGAGGGACAGCCGAGGCCCACGGCCCTGAGAACCCTTTGCAAAAGGCCGGCTTCCCACGGAAACAGCTTTATTGATGTGCAGACCCTATCCCAAGGGGTGGTGGCAAGGGAAAAAAATGCCATCTCCTTCTCTGGAAGAAACCCCAGTGCCCAGCCATGTTCTAAGCCCTCCCCACCTCCCTGGGCTTCTAGCACCAGGAGTGAAAAGAGAAAAGGACAGCACTGGGACCCTTTGACAGAAACCGGCTTCCCCCGAGGAAGTCCTTCTCCACGTGCAGACATGCTCCGCAGTACCTGTGGCAAGGTGAAGGAAATGCCATACACTGACCTGGAAGAGACCACAGGGCCCAGGCACAGTCTGAGCCTTTCCCTCATCCCGGCGGTTTTGCTACCAGGAGTTCAACCCCAACGAACACAGCCCGGAGACCCGCTGGGGCCCAAACGGCTTCCGACGAACAATATGCTCTTGCTGTGGAAAACCTATCCCAAGTGGGTATAGCCAGGTCAACAAAATGCCACACACCAAGGTGGAAGAGACAACATGGCCCAAGCATGGTCTAAGCCCCTACCTCGTCTCTGTGCTTTGGGGAACAGGAGGGACCCCCAAGGCACACGGCCCTGAGGCCCGTTGGGCAGAAAGCCGGCCTACCACGGAAAAGCTTTCCTGAGGTGCAGACCCTATCCCAAGGGGTGGTGGCAAGGTAAAGCAAATGCCCTCCATTTCTCTGGAAGAAACCCCAGTGCCCAGCCATGTTCTAAGCCCTCCCCTCCTCCCTGGGCTTCTGGCAGCAGGAGTGAAAAGAGAGGAACACAGCACTGGGACCCGTTTGACAGAAACCGGCTTCCCAGGGGGAAGTCCTTCGCCACGTGCAGACATGCTCCCAGGTGCCTGTGGCAAGGGGAAGGAAATGCCATACACTGACCTAGAAGAGACCACAGGGCCCAGGCACAGTCTGAGCCCTTCCCTCATCCCGGCGGTTTTGCTAGCAGGAGTTCAACCCCAACGAACACAGCCCGGAGACCCCATGGGGCCCAAACGGCTTCCGACAAACAATATGCTCTTACTGTGGAAAACCTATCCCAAGTGGGGGTAGCCAGGTCAACAAATTGCCACACGACCAGGTGGAAGAAACAACATGGCCCAGGCATGGTCTAAGCACCTCACCTCGTCTCTGTGCTTTGGAGAGCCGGAGGGACACCCGAGGCCCACGGCCCTGAGGCCCGTTGGGCAGAAAGCCGGCTTCCCACGGAAAAAGCTTTCCTGAGGTGCAGACCCTCTCCCAAGGGGTGGTGGCAAGGGAAAGCAAATGCCATCCCCTTCTCTGGAAGAAACCCCAGTGCCCAGCCATGTTCTAAGCCCTCCCATCCTCCCTTGCCTTCTGGCAGCAGGAGTGAAAAGAGAGGAGCACAGCACTGGGACCCTTTGAGAGAAACCGGCTTCCCACGAGGAAGTCCTTCTCCACGTGTAGACATGCTTCCCAGTGCCTGTGGCAAGGGGAAGGAAATGCCATACACTGACCTGGAAGAGACCACAGGACCCAGGCACAGTCTGAGCCCTTCCCTCATCCCGGCAGTTTTGCTAGGAGGAGTTCAACCCCAAGGAATACAGCCCGGACACCCCCCGGGGCCCAAACGGCTTCCGACGAACAATATGCTCTTGCTGTGGGAAACCTAACCCAAGTGGGGGTAGCAAGGTCAACAAAATGCCACACACCCAGGTGGAAGAAACAGCATGGCCCAGGCATGGTCTAAGCCCCTCACCTCGTCCCTGTGCTTTGGGGAGCCGGAGGGACCCCCGAGGCCCACGGCCCTGAGGCCCGTTGGGCAGAAAGCCGGCTTCCCACGGAAACAGCTTTCCTGAGGTGCAGACCCTATCCCAAGGGGTGGTGGCAAGGGAAAGCCAATGCCATCCCCTTCTCTGGAAGAAACCCCAGTGCCCAGCCATGTTCTAAGCCCTCCCATCCTCCCTGGGCTTCTGGCAGCAGGAGTGAAAAGAGAGGAACACAGCACTGGGACCCTTTGAGAGAAACCGGCTTCCCACGAGGAAGTCCTTCTCCCCGTCCAGACATGCTCCCCAGTGCCTGTGGCAAGGTGAAGGAAATGCCATACACTGACCTGGAAGAGACCACAGGGCCCAGGCACAGTCTGAGCCCTTCCCTCATCCCGGCGGTTTTGCTAGCAGGAGTTCAACCCCAACGAACACAGCCCGGAGATCCCTGGGGCCCAAACGCCTTCCGACGAACAATATGCTCTTGCTGTGGAAAACCTATCCCAAGTGGGGGTAGCCAGGTCAACAAAATGCCACACACCAAGAGACAACATGGCCCAGGCATGGTCTAAGCCCCTCACCTCGTCCCTGTGCTTTGGGGAGCCGGAGGGACACCCGAGGCCCACGGCCCTGAGACCCGTTTGGCCAAAAGCCGGCTTCCCACGGAAACAGTTTTCCTGAGGTGCAGACCCTCTCACAAGTGGTTGTGGCAAGGTAAAGCAAATGCCATCCACGACTCTGGAAGAAACCGTAGTGCCCAGCCATGTTCTAAGCCCTCCCATCCTCCCTGGGCTTCTGGCAGCAGGAGTGAAAAGAGAGGAGCACAGCACTGGGACCCGTTTGACAAAAGCCGGCTTCCCACGAAAAAGTCTTTCTCCACGTGCAGACATCCTCCCAAGTGCTGAGCACATAGTACTGAGACATATTTGGCAGAAACGTGTTCAAATGAAAAATATTTCTTGATGTGCAAACTCTATCTTAATTTGTTGTGGCAAGCTAAAGGATGTGCCATATGCTTATTTGTAAGAAATAACTGGTCCCATGGACGGTCTGAGCCCTAAGATCATCACTGTTCTTTTGGTATCATGAGTTAAAACCGAGGCAAACAGCTGAGAAAATTTGGCAAAAACCGCCTTTCAATGAAATAAATTTTCTCTTTTGCAAACTCTATCATAATTGTTTGTGCCAATGTAAAGAAAATGCCATACGCTTATCTGTAAGAAACAAGTTTCCAGGATCGGTCTGAGCCCTCACATCATCATAGTGATTTCGGTAGCATTAGTTAATCCCAAACAACACGGTATTGAGACACATTTGACAAAAAACCGCTTCCAACGAAAAATATTTTGTTCATGTTGAAACCCTATCATATGTGGTCGTGGCAATGTAAAGAAAATGCCACACCCTTATGTGTAAGAAACAACATTACCCAGGAACAGTCTAAGCCCTAACATCATCACTGTGCTTTTGGTAGCATGAGTGAAACCCGAGGAATACAGCACTTAGACACATTTGGGAAAAACCGGCTTCCAATGAAAACTATTTTCTTAACGTGGAAACCCTATCACAAGGGGTTGTGGAAGGTAAAGTAAAAAAGCGGAGTTCCAAAGAGAAATATTTTCTTCACGTAGAAACCCGTTCCTGGGCACTGTTGTTTCTTACACATAAGGGTGTGGCATTTATTTATCTGGCCACAACCACTTACGTTTGGGTTTGAAAGGGAAGAAAATATTATTCATTGGAACGCGATTTTTGCCAAATGTGTCTTAGTGCTGTTTGCCTCCGCTTTAACTCCCGCTCCCAAAAGCACAGTGCTGATATTAAGGCTCAGACTGTTCCAGGGCACTGTTGTTTCTTACAGATAAGCGTATGGCATTTTCTTTACATTGGCACAAACAATTATGGGTTTCGGGTTCGGGGTTTGGGTTCTGGTTCTGGTTCTGGTTCGGGTAGGTTTCAGGTTCGGGTTCGGGTAGGGTTCGGGTTCGGGTTCGGGTAGGGTTCGGTTTCAGTTACGGTTCGGGTTCGGTATCGGTTTCGCTTTCAGTTATGGATTCGGGTTCGGGTTCGGGTTAGGGGTTAGGGTTCGGGTTCGGGTTCTGGTTCGGTATTGGTTTCGCTTTCGAGTATGGATTCGGGTTCGGGTTCGGGTTCGGATTAGGGTTCGGGTTCGGGTTAGGATTAGGGTTCGGGTTCGGGTTCAGGCTCAGGTTAGGGTTCGGGTTAGGGTTAGGGTAAGGGATCGGGTTAGGGTTCGGGTTAGGGTTCGGTTTAGGGTTAGGGTTCGGGTTCGGTTTAGGGTTAGGGTTAGGGTTAGGGTTAGGGATAGGGTTAGGGTTCGGGTTAGGGTTCGGGTTCGGGTTAGGTTTCGGGTTAGGGTTAGGGTTAGGGTTCGGGTTCGGTTTCGGGTTAGGGGTCGGGTTAGGGTTAGGGTTCGGGTTCGGGTTAGGGTTCGGGTTCGGGTTAGGTTTCGGGTTAGGTTTAGGGTTCGGGTTCGGGTTAGGGTTAGGGTTCGGGTTCGGTTTTGGGTTAGGGGTCGGGTTCGGGTTCGGGTTAGGGTTAGGGTAAGGGTTAGGGTTAGGGTTAGGGTTCGGGATCGGGTTAGGGTTAGGGTTAGGGTTCGGGTTCGGTTTCGGGTTAGGGTTCGGGTTCGGGTTAGGGTTAGGGTTCGTGTTAGGGTTCGGGTTAGGGTTAGGGTTCGGGTTCGGTTTCGGGTTAGGGTTCGGGTTAGGTTTCAGGTTAGGGATAGGGTTAGGGTTTGGGTCAGGTTAGGGTTAGTGTTCGGGTTAGGGTTAGGGTTAGTGTTCGGGTTAGGGTTCGTATTCGGGTTAGGGTTCGGGTTAGGGTTAGGGTTCGGGTTCGGGTTCGGGTTCAGGTTAGGTTTCGGTTTAGGTTTAGGATTCGGGTTAGGGTTAGGGTTAGAGTTCGGGTTCGGTTTCGGGTTAGGGGTCGGGTTCGGGTTCGGGTTAGGGTTAGGGTAAGGGTTAGGGTTAGGGTTAGGGTTCTGGTTAGGGTTAGGGTTAGGGTTAGGGTTCGGGTTCGGTTTCGGGTTAGGGTTCGGGTTAGGGTTAGGGTTCGTGTTAGGGTTAGGGTTAGGGTTAGGGTTCGGGTTCCGGTTAGGGTTAGGGTTAGGGTTAGTTTTCAGGTTAGGGATACGGTTAGGGTTAGGGTCAGGTTAGGTTTAGTGTTCGGGTTAGGGTTACGGGTAGGGTTAGGGTTCGGGTTCGGGTTAGGCTTAGGGTAAGAGTTAGGGTTAGGGTTAGGGTTTAGGTTAGGGTTAGGGTTAGGGTTAGGGTTACGGTTCGGGTTCGGGTTCGGGTTCGGGTTAGGGTTAGGGTTTGGATTCAGGTTCGGGTTCTCATTAGGGTTAGGGTTAGGGTTAGGGTTCGGGTTAGGGTTAGGGTTCGGGTTATGTTTTAGGGTTAGGGTTAGTGTTCGGGTTCGGGTTAGGGTTAGGGTTAGGTTTCAGGTTAGGCATAGGGTTAGGGTTAGGGTCGGGTTAGGTTTAGTGTTCGGCTTAGGGTTACGGTTAGGGTTAGGGTTCGGGTTCGGTTTTGGGTTAGGTTTAGGGTTAGGGTTAGGGTTAGGGTTAGGGTTCGGTTTAGGGTTCGGGTTCGTTTTAGGGTCAAGTTAGGGTTAGGGTTAGGGTTAGGGTTAGGGTTAGGGGTTAGGGTTAGGGTTAGGTTTAAGGTTAGGGTTTGGTTTATGATTAGGGTTAGGGTTAGGGTTAGGGTTACTGTTAGGGTTAGGGTTAGGGTTAGGGTTAGGGTTAGGGTGAGGATTAGGGTTAGGGTTAGTGTTCGGGTTAGGGTTAGGTTTCAGGTTAGGGTTACTGTTAGGGTTAGGTTTCGGGTTGGGGTTATGGTTAGGGTTAGAGTTCGGGTTAGGGTGAGGGTTCGGGTTAGGGTTAGGGTTCGGGTTAGGGTTAGGGTTAGGGTTAGGGTTCACGTTATGGTTAGGGTTAGGGTTAGGTTTAGTGTTCGTGTTAGGGTTTGGGTTAGGGTTAGGTTTCGGGTTTCTGTTCATGTTAGGGTTAGGGTTAGGGTTAGGGTTTGGGGTAGGATTCGGGTGAGGGTTAGGGTTAGGGTTCGGGTTAGGTTTAGGGTTAGGGTTTGGTTTAGGGTTAGGGTTCGGGTAGGGATAGGGTTAGGTTTAGGGTTTGGTTTAGGGTTAGGGTTCGGGTAGGGTTAGGGTTAGGGTTCGGCTTCAGGTTAGGGTTAGGTCTACGGTTAGGGTTTGTTTTAGGGTTAGGGTTCGGGTAGGGTTAGGGTTAGGCTGAGGTTTAGGGTTAGGGTTATGGTTAGGGTTAGGGTTCGGGTTAGGCTGAAGGTTAGGGTTAGGGTTAGGGTTAAGGTTAGGGTTAGAATTGGTGTTCGGGTTAGGGTTCGGGTTAGGGTTATGTTTAGGGTTAGGGTTAGGGTTAGGGTTCGAGTTTGGGGTCAGGTTAGGGGTTAGGGTTAGGGTTAGGGTTAGGGTTAGGGTTCGGGTTAGGATTCGGTATAGGGTTAGGGTTCGGGTTAGGGTTCGGCTTCGGGTTAAGGTTAGGGTTAGGTTTATGGTTAGGTTTCGGGTTAGCGTTAGGGTTAGGGTTAGTGTTAGGGTAAGGGTTTGGTTTAGGGTTAGGGTTAGGGTTAGGGTTCACGTTACGCTTAGGGTTAGGTTTAGGGTTAGGGTTAGTTTTCGTGGTAGGGTTAGGGTTAGGGTTAGGGTTAGGTTTTGGGTTAGGGTTACGATTAGTGTTAGGGTTCGGGTTAGGGCTAGGGTTCTGGTTAGGGTTAGGGTTAGGGTTAGGGTCAGGGTAATGGTCAGGATCAGGCTAAGGGTCTGGTTCAGGGTATAGGGTTTGGGTTCCAGTTAGGGTACAGGTCAGGTAAGAGACTACAGTGCCCAGGCACCGTCTGAGCTCTTCCCTCATTCCGGCGGTTTTGCTAGCAGAAGTTCAACCCCAACGAACACAGCCCGGAGACCCTGGGGCAAAAACGGCTTCCGACGAACAATATGCTCTTGCTGTGGACAACCTATCCCAAGTGGGGGTAGCCAGGTCAACAAAATGCCACACACCAAGGTGGAAGAGACAACATGGCCCAGGCATTGTCTAAGCCCCTCACCTCATCTCTGTGCTTTGGGGAGCCGGAGGGACACCCGAGGCCCACGGCCCTGAGACCCGTTTGGCCAAAAGCCGGCTTCCCACGGAAACAGTTTTCCTGAGGTGCAGACCCTCTCACAAGTGGTTGTGGCAAGGTAAAGGAAATGCCATCCACGACTCTGGAAGAGTCATGTTCTAAGCCCTCCCATCCTCACTGGGCTTCTGGCAGCAGGAGTGAAAAGAGAGGAGCACAGCACTGGGACCCGTTTGACAAAAGCCGGCTTCCCACGAAAAAGTCTTTCTCCACGTGCAGACATCCTCCCAAGTGCTGAGGACATAGTACTGAGACATATTTGGCAGAAACGGGTTCAAATGAAAAATATTTCTTGATGTGCAAACTCTATCTTAATTTGTTGTGGCAAGCTAAAGGATGTGCCATATGCTTATTTGTAAGAAATAACTGGTCCCATGGACGGTCTGAGCCCTAAGATCATCACTGTTCTTTTGGTATCATGAGTTAAAACCGAGGCAAACAGCTGAGAAAATTTGGCAAAAACCGCCTTTCAATGAAATAAATTTTCTCTTTTGCAAACTCTATCATAATTGTTTGTGCCAATGTAAAGAAAATGCCATACGCTTATCTGTAAGAAACAAGTTTCCAGGATCGGTCTGAGCCCTCACATCATCATAGTGATTTCGGTAGCATTAGTTAATCCCAAACAACACGGTATTGAGACACATTTGACAAAAAACCGCTTCCAACGAAAAATATTTTGTTCATGTTGAAACCCTATCATATGTGGTCGTGGCAATGTAAAGAAAATGCCACACCCTTATGTGTAAGAAACAACATTACCCAGGAACAGTCTAAGCCCTAACATCATCACTGTGCTTTTGGTAGCATGAGTGAAACCCGAGGAATACAGCACTTAGACACATTTGGGAAAAACCGGCTTCCAATGAAAACTATTTTCTTAACGTGGAAACCCTATCACAAGGGGTTGTGGAAGGTAAAGTAAAAAAGCGGAGTTCCAACGAGAAATATTTTCTTCACGTAGAAACCCGTTCCTGGGCACTGTTGTTTCTTACACATAAGGGTGTGGCATTTATTTATCTGGCCACAACCACTTACGTTTGGGTTTGAAAGGGAAGAAAATATTATTCATTGGAACGCGATTTTTGCCAAATGTGTCTTAGTGCTGTTTGCCTCCGCTTTAACTCCCGCTCCCAAAAGCACAGTGCTGATATTAAGGCTCAGACTGTTCCAGGGCACTGTTGTTTCTTACAGATAAGCGTATGGCATTTTCTTTACATTGGCACAAACAATTATGGGTTTCGGGTTCGGGTTCGGGGTTTGGGTTCTGGTTCTGGTTCTGGTTCGGGTAGGTTTCAGGTTCGGGTTCGGGTAGGGTTCGGGTTCGGGTTCGGGTAGGGTACGGTTTCAGTTACGGTTCGGGTTCGGTATCGGTTTCGCTTTCAGTTATGGATTCGGGTTCGGGTTCGGGTTAGGGGTTAGGGTTCGGGTTCGGGTTCTGGTTCGGTATTGGTTTCGCTTTCGAGTATGGATTCGGGTTCGGGTTCGGGTTCGGATTAGGGTTCGGGTTCGGGTTAGGATTAGGGTTCGGGTTCGGGTTCAGGCTCGGGTTAGGGTTCGGGTTAGGGTTAGGGTAAGGGTTCGGGTTCGGGTTCGGGTTCGGGTTAGGGTTCGGTTTAGGGTTAGGGTTCGGGTTACGGTTAGGGTTAGGGTTCGGTTTAGGGTTAGGGTTAGGGTTAGGGTTAGGGTTAGGGTTAGGGTTCGGGTTAGGGTTCGGGTTCGGGTTAGGTTTCGGGTTAGGGTTAGGGTTAGGGTTCGGGTTCGGTTTCGGGATAGGGGTCGGGTTAGGGTTAGGGTTCGGTTTCGGGTTAGGGTTCGGGTTCGGGTTAGGTTTAGGGTTAGGTTTAGGGTTCGGGTTCGGGTTAGGGTTAGGGTCAGGGTTAGGGTTAGGGTTAGGGTTCGGGTTCGGGTTAGGGTTAGGGTTCGGGTTCGGTTTCGGATTAGGGTTCGGGTTAGGGTTAGGGTTCGTGTTAGGGTTTGGGTTAGGGTTAGGGTTCGGGTTCGGGTTAGGGTTAGGGTTCGGGTTTGGTTTCGGGTTAGGGTTCGTGTTAGGTTACAGGTTAGGGATAGGGTTAGGGTTTGGGTCAGGTTAGGGTTAGTGTTCGGGTTAGGGTTAGGGTTAGGGTTAGGGTTCGGGTTCGGGTTCGGGTTCGGGTTAGGTTTCGGTTTAGGTTTAGGGTTCGGGTTACGGTTAGGGTTAGGGTTCGGGTTCGGTTTCGGGTTAGGGGTCGGGTTCGGGTTCGGGTTAGGGTTAGGGTAAGGGTTAGGGTTAGGGTTAGGGTTCTGGTTAGAGTTAGGGTTAGGGTTAGGGTTCGGGTTCGGTTTCGGGTTAGGGTTAGGGTTCGTGTTAGGGTTAGGGTTAGGGTTAGGGTTCGGGTTCCGGTTAGGGTTAGGGTTAGGGTTAGGGTTAGGTTTCAGGTTAGGGTTAGGGTTAGGGTTAGGGTTCGGTTTAGGGTTCGGGTTCGTTTTAGGGTTAAGTTTAGGGTTAGGATTTGGGTTAGGGTTCGGGTTTGGGTTAGCGTTCGGGTTAGGGTTAGATTTTGTGTTCGGGTTCGGGTTTGGGTTCGTGTTAGGGTTAGGGTTTGGGTTAGGGTTAGGGTTAGGGTTATTGTTCGGGTTCGGGTTCGGGTTAGGGTTAGGTTTCAGTTTAGGGATAGGGTTAGGGTTAGGGTCGGGTTAGGTTTAGTGTTCGGGTTAGGGTTACGGTTAGGGTTAGGGTTCGGGTTCGGTTTTGGGTTAGGTTTAGGGTTAGGGTTCGGGTTAGGGTTAGGGTTAGGTTTCCGGTTAGGGATAGGGTTAGGGTTAGGGTTAGGGTTAGGGTTAGGGTTAGGTTGCGGGATCGGTTTTGGTTTAGGGTTCGGGTTCGGGTATCGTTTGGGTTATGGTTAGTGTTTGGCTTCTGCTTCGGATTAGGTTTAGAGTTAGGGTTAGGGTTAGGTTTAGGGTTAGTGTTCGGATTAGGGTTAGGGTTAGGGTTAGGGTTAGGGTTAGGGTTCGGGTTAGGGTTAGGGTTAGGTTTCCGGTTAGGGATAGGGTTAGGGTTAGGGTCGGCTTAGGGTTAGGGTTCGGGTTAGGGTTAGCATTCGGGTTAGGGGTACGGTTAGGGTTAGGATTAGGGTTTGGTTAGGGTTACGATTAGGTTTCAGGTTAGGGATAGGGTTAGCGTTAGGGTTCGAGTCATTGTTAGGGTTCCGGTTATGGTTAGGGTTAGCGTTAGGTTTCGGGTTAGGGTTAGGGTGCGGGATCGGTTTTGGTTTAGGGTTCGGGTTCGGGTATCGTTTGGGTTATGGTTAGTGTTTGGCTTCGGGTTCGGGTTAGGTTTAGAGTTAGGGTTCATGTTAGGGGTAGGGTTAGGGTTCGGATCAGGGTTAGGGTTAGGGTTAGGGTTAGGTTTCGGTTTCGGTTTAGGGTTAGGGTTAGGGTTAGGGTTAAGGTTCGGTTTCGGGTTCGGGTTAGGGTTAGGGTTAGGTTTCCGGTTAGGGATAGGGTTATGGTTAGGGTCGGGTTAGGGTTAGGGTTCGGGTTAGGGTTAAGTTTCGGGTTCGGGTTATGGTTAGGGTTAGGGTTAGGGTTACGGTTAGGGTTAGGGTTACGATTCGGGTTAGGGTTAGCGTTTGGGTTAGGGTTACGGTTAGGGTTAGGGTTAGGGTTCGGGTTAGGGTTAGGGTAGTTTAGGGTTAGGGTTATGGTTAGGGTTAGGGTTAGAGTTCGGGTTAGGGTTCGGGTTAGGGTTAGGGTTTGGATTCGGGTTCGGGTTCGCGTTAGGGTTAGGGTTAGGGTTCGGGTTAGGGTTAGGGTTCGCGTTCCGATTATGGTTAGGGTTAGGGTTACGGTTAGGGTTAGGTTACGATTTGGGTTCGGGGTTGGGTTAGGGTTAGGGTTAGGTTTAGGGTTAGGGTTAGGGTTAGTTTTCGGGTTAGGGTTACGGTTAGGGTTTGGGTTAGGGTTAGGGTTCGGATAGGGTTAGGGTTAGAGTTAGGGCTCAGATTCGGGTTAGGGTTAAGTTTAATGTTAGTGTTAGAGTCAGGGTTAGGGTTAGCGTTCGTGTTAGGGTTCGGTTGAGGGTTAGGGTTAGGGTTAGGGTTAGGGTGAGGGTTCGGGTTAGGATCCGGGTTAGGTTTCGGGTTGATGTTCGCGTCAGGGTTAGTGTTCAGGTTCGGGTCAGGGTTCGGGTTAGGGTGAGGGTCAGGGTCAGTGTCAGGGTTTAGGGTTTAGGGTCAGGGTCAGGGTCAGGTTTAAGGTTAGGTTCAGGGTCAGGTTTAAGGGTTTAGGGTGAGGGTTAGGGAAGGGTCATGGTCAGGGTCAGGGTTAGGTTTCGTGATTAGGGTTCGGGTCAGGTTCGGGTTCGGTTTAGGGATAGGGTTCGGGTTAGGGTTCGGGTGAGGGTTCGCATTAGGGTCTGGGTTCATGTAAGGGTTCGGGTTAGGGTTAGGCTTAGGGTTAGGGGTTTGGTTTCGGGTTCAGGTTCGGGGTTTGGGTTCGGGTTCAGGTTCGCGTCAGGGTTAGGCTTCAGGTTCCGGTCAGGGTTCGGGTTAGGGTTAGGGTCAGGGTCAGTGTCAGGGTTAGGGTTAGGGTCAAGGTCAGTGTTTAGGGATTAGGGTTAGGGTGAGGGTACGGGTTAGGGTTAGGGTTACGGTTAGGGTTCGGGTCAGGGTTAGGGTTTGGGTTAGGGTTAGGGTTCGGGGAGGGTTAGGGTTAGGGTTCGGGTATGGGTTAGGGTTAGGGAAGGGTTCGGGTTCGGGTTAGGGTTAGGGTTCGGGTTAGGGTTTGAGTTAGGGTTAGGGTTAGGGTTAGGGTTCGGGTTAGGGTTTGAGTTAGGGCCAGGGTTCGGGTTAGTTTTAGGGTTAGGGTTAGGGTTCTTGTAGGGTTAGGGTTAGGGTTAGGGGTTGGGGTTCGGGGTTCGGGTTCGGGTCAGGTTTTGGGTTCAAATTCGCATCAGGTTTAGTGTTCTGGTTCGGGTCAGGTTTCGGTTAGCGTTCGGTTTCGGGTTAAGGTTAGGGTTAGGGTTATGGTTACGGTTCGGGTTAGGGTTAGGGTTAGGTTTAGGGTTAGGGTTTGGTTTAGGATTAGGGTTCAGGTAGGGTTAGCGTTAGGGTTCGGGTTCGGGTTAGGCTGAAGATTAGGGTTAGGGTTAGTGTTCGGGTTAGGGTTAGGTTTCGGGTTAGGGTTACTGTTAGGGTTAGGTTTTGGGATGGGGTTATGGTTAGGGTTAGAGTTCGGGTTAGGGTGAGGGTTTGGGTTAGGGTTAGGGTTCGGGTTAGGGTTAGGGTTAGGGTTCACGTTATGGTTAGGGTTAGGGTTAGGTTTAGTGTTCGTGTTAGGGTTAGGGTTAGGGTTAGGTTTCGGGTTTCTTTTCATGTTAGGGTTAGGGTTAGGGTTAGGGTTTAGGTTAGGATTCGGGTGAGGGTTAGGGTTAGGGTTCGGGTTAGGTTTAGGTTTAGGGTTTGGTTTAGGGTTAGGGTTCGGGTAGGGTTATGGTTAGGTTTAGGGTTTGGTTTAGGGTTAGGGTTCGAGTAGGGTTAGGGTTCGGGTTAGGGTTAGGTTTAGGGTTATATTTCGGGTATGGTTAGGGTTAGGGTTAGAGTTCTGGTTAGGATTCGGGTTCGGGTTAGGGTTCGGGTTAGGGCTAGGGTTTGGGTTCGGGTTAGGGTTCGGGTTAGGGGTTCGGGTTTGGGTTCGTGTTAGGGATTCGGGTTCGGGTTAGGGTTAGGGTTCGGGTTCAGATTCATGTCAGGGTTAGGGTTCGGGTTCCGGTCAGGGTTCGGGTTAGGGTAGGGTCAGGGTCAGGGTCAGGGTTTAGGGTTTAGAGTCAGGGTCAGGGTCAGGGTTAGGTTTGGGGTCAGGGTCAGGTATTAGGGTTTAGGGTTAGGATTAGGGTCAGGGTCATGGTCAGGATCAGGGTCAGGGTCAGTGTCAGGGTTAGGGTTCGTGTTCGGTTGACAGTTCGCATCGGGTTCCGGTTCGGGTTAGGGATGGGGTTAGGGTTAGTGTTCGGGTTAGGGTTCGGCTTAGGGTTAGGTTTCGGGTAAGGGTTCGGGTTCGGGTTCGGGTTACGGTACGGGTTATGGTTAGGGTTCGGGTTAGGGTTAGGGTTAGGGTCGGGTTAGTTTTAGGGTTAGGGTTAGGGTGACGGTTAGGGTTCGGGTTAGGGTTAGGTTTCAGCTTAGGGTTAGGGTTCTGGTTAGGGTTAGGGTTCGGGTTAGGGTTAGGATCAGGGTCAGGGTTTAGGGATTAGGGTCAGTGTCAGGGTCAGCGTTAGGTTTAGGGTGAGGGTCATGGTTAGGGTTAGGGTCAGGGTCAGGTTTTAGGGTTTGGGGTTAGGGTTAGGTTCAGGGTTAGGATTAGGGTTAGGGTTAGGGTTCGGGTTCGGTTTAGGCTTAGGGTTAGGGTTTGTGTTCGGGTTAGGGTTAGGTTTAGGGTTAGGGTTAGGCTGAGGTTTAGGGTTAGGGTTATGGTTAGGGTTAGGGTTCGGGTTAGGCTGAGGGTTAGTGTTAGGGTTAGGGTTTGGTTTAAGGTTAGGGTTCGGGTTCAAGTTCACGTCAGGGTTAGTGTTCGGGTTAGGGTTAGGGTAAGGGTTAAGTTAGGGTTAGAATTCGGATTCGGGTTAGGCTGAGGGTTAGGGTTAGGTTTAGGGTCCTTTTAGGGTTCAGGTTAGGGTTAGCGTTCGGTTTAGGACTAGGGTTCGGGTTAGGGTTACGGTTCAGTTTAGGGTTAGGGTTCGGGTAAGGGTTCGGGTTCGGGTTAGGGTTAGGGTTAGGGTTATGGTTACCGTTCGGGTTCGGGTTAGGGTTAAGTTAGGGTTAGGGTTAGGGTTAGGGTTCGGGTTAGGGTTCGGGTTAGGGTTTGAGTTAGGGTTAGGGTTAGGGTTAGGGTTAGGCTTAGGGTTAGGGTTTGGTTTAGGGTTAGGGTTCGGGTAGCGTTAGGGTTAGGGTTAGGGTTAGGGTTAGGGTTAGGTTTCGGGTTCGGGTTATGGTTAGGGTTAGGGTTACGGTTAGGGTTAGGGTTCGGGTTCGGTTTTGGGTTAGGTTAGGGTTAGGGTTCGGGTTAGGGTTAGGGTTAGGTTTCCGGTTAGGGATAGGGTTAGGGTTAGGGTTAGGGTTAGGTTTCGGGTTAGGGTTAGGTTGCGGGATCGGTTTTGGTTTAGGGTTCGGGTTCGGGTATCGTTTGGGTTATGGTTAGTGTTTGGCTTCGGGTTCGGGTTAGGATTAGAGTTAGGGTTAGGGTTAGGTTTAGGGTTAGTGTTCGGATTAGGGTTAGGGTTAGGGTTAGGGTTAGGGTTCGGGTTAGGGTTAGGGTTAGGTTTCCGGTTAGGGATAGGGTTAGGGTTAGGATTGGCTTAGGGTTAGGGTTCGGGTTAGGGTTAGCATTCGGGTTAGGGGTACGGTTAGGGTTAGGGTTAGGGTTCGGGTTAGGGTTACGATTATTTTTCAAGTTAGGGATAGGGTTAGCGTTAGGGTTCGAGTCAGGTTTAGGGTTCCAGTTATGGTTAGGGTTAGGGTTAGGTTTCGGGTTAGGGTTAGGGTGCGGGATCGGTTTTGGTTTAGGGTTCGGGTTCGGGTATCGTTTGGGTTATGGTTAGTGTTTGGCTTCGGGTTCGGGTTAGGTTTAGAGTTAGGGTTCATTTTAGGTTTAGGGTTAGGGTTCGGATCAGGGTTAGGGTTAGGGTTAGGGTTAGGTTTCGGGTTCGGTTTAGGGTTAGGGTTAGGGTTAGGGTTAGGGTTCGGTTTCGGGTTCGGGTTAGGGTTAGGGTTAGGTTTCTGGTTAGGGATAGGGTTATGGTTAGGGTCGGGTTAGGGTTAGGGTTCGGGTTAGGGTTAGGGTTAGTGTTAGGGTTAGGGTTAGGGTTAGGGTTACGGTTAGGGTTAGGGTTACGATTCGGGTTAGGGTTAGCGTTTGGGTTAGGGTTACGGTTAGGGTTTGGGTTAGGGTTAGGGTTCGGATAGGGTTAGGGTTCGGGTTAGGATTCGGGTTAGGTTTCGGGTTGATGTTCGCGTCAGGGTTAGTGTTCAGGTTCGGGTCAGGGTTCGGGTTAGGGTGAGGGTCAGGGTCAGTGTCAGGGTTTAGGGTTTAGGGTCAGGGTCAGGGTCAGGGTTAGGGTTACGGTTAGGGTTCGGGTCAGGGTTAGGGTTTGGGTTAGGGTAAGGGTTCGGGGAGGGTTAGGGTTAGGGTTCGGGTATGGGTTAGGGTTAGGGAAGGGTTCGGGTTCGGGTTAGGGTTAGGGTTCGGGTTAGGGTTTGAGTTAGGGTTAGGGTTAGGGTTAGGGTTCGGGTTAGGGTTTGAGTTAGGGCCAGGGTTCGGGTTAGTTTTAGGGTTAGGGTTAGGGTTCTTGTAGGGTTAGGGTTAGGGTTGGGGTTAGGGGTTCGGGTTCGGGGTTCGGGTTCGGGTTAGGTTTTGGGTTCAAATTCGCGTCAGGTTTAGTGTTCTGCTTCGGGTCAGGTTTCGGTTAGCGTTCGGTTTCGGGTTAAGTTTAGGGTTAGGGTTATGGTTACGGTTCGGGTTATGGTTAAGGTTAGGTTTAGGGTTAGGGTTTGGTTTAGGATTAGGGTTCAGGTAGGGTTAGCGTTAGGGTTCGGGTTCGGGTTAGGCTGAAGATTAGGGTTAGGGTTAGTGTTCGGGTTAGGGTTAGGTTTCGGGTTAGGGTTACTGTTAGGGTTACGTTTTGGGTTGGGGTTATGGTTAGGGTTAGAGTTCGGGTTAGGGTGAGGGTTCGGGTTAGGGTTAGGGTTCGGGTTAGGGTTAGGGTTAGGGTTAGGGTTCACGTTATGGTTAGGGTTAGGGTTAGGTTTAGTATTCGTGTTAGTGTTAGGGTTAGGGTTAGGTTTCGAGTTTCTGTTCATGTTAGGGTTAGGGTTAGGGTTAGGGTTTAGGTTAGGATTCGGGTGAGGGTTAGGGTTAGGGTTCGGGTTAGGTTTAGGGTTAGGGTTTGGTTTAGGGTTAGGGTTCGGATAGGGTTAGGGTTAGGTTTAGGGTTTGGTTTAGGGTTAGGGTTCGGGCAGGGTTAGTGTTAGGGTTAGGGCTCAGATTCGGGTTAGGGTTAAGTTTAATGTTAGTGTTAGAGTCACGGTTAGGGTTAGCGTTCGTGTTAGGGTTCGGGTGAGGGTTAGGGTTCGGGTTAGGGTTAGGGTTCGGGTTAGGGTTCGGGTTAGGTTTCGGGTTGATGTTCGCGTCAGGGTTAGTGTTCAGGTTCGGGTCAGGGTTCGGGTTAGGGTGAGGGTCAGGGTCAGTGTCAGGGTTTAGGGTTTAGGGTCAGGGTCAGGGTCAGGTTTAAGGTTAGGTTGAGGGTCAGGTTTGAGGGTTTAGGGTGAGGGTTAGGGTCAGGGTCATGGTCAGGGTCAGGGTTAGGTTTCGTGATTAGGGTTCGGGTCAGGTTCGGGTTCGGTTTAGGGATAGGGTTCGGGTTAGGGTTCGGGTGAGGGTTCGCATTAGGGTTTGGGTTCATGTAAGGGTTCGGGTTAGGGTTAGGCTTAGGGTTAGGGGTTTGGTTTCGGGTTCAGGTTCGGGGTTTGGGTTCGGGTTCAGGTTCGCGTCAGGGTTAGGCTTCAGGTTCCGGTCAGGGTTCGGGTTAGGGTTAGGGTCAGGGTCAGTGTCAGGGTTAGGGTTAGGGTCAAGGTCAGTGTTTAGGGATTAGGGTTAGGGTGAGGGTACGGGTTAGGGTTAGGGTTACGGTTAGGGTTCGGGTTAGGGTTAGGGTTTGGGTTAGGGTTAGGGTTCGGGGAGGGTTAGGGTTAGGGTTCGGGTATGGGTTAGGGTTAGGGAAGGGTTCGGGTTCGGGTTAGGGTTAGGGTTCGGGTTAGGGTTTGAGTTAGGGTTAGGGTTAGGGTTAGGGTTCGGGTTAGGGTTTGAGTTAGGGCCAGGGTTCGGGTTAGTTTTAGGGTTAGTGTTAGGGTTACTGTTAGGGTTAGGGTTAGGGTTAGGGTGAGGATTAGGGTTAGGGTTAGTGTTCGGGTTAGGGTTAGGTTTCGGGTTAGGGTTACTGTTAGGGTTAGGTTTCGGGTTGGGGTTATGGTTAGGGTTAGAGTTCGGGTTAGGGTGAGGGTTCGGGTTAGGGTTAGGGTTCGGGTTAAGGTTCGGATTAGGGTTAGGGTTCACGTTATGGTTAGGGTTAGGGTTAGGTTTAGTGTTCGTGTTAGGGTTAGGGTTAGGGTTAGGTTTCGGGTTTCTGTTCATGTTAGGGTTAGGGTTAGGGTTAGGGTTAGGGTTAGGGTTAGGGTTTGGTTTAGGGTTAGGGTTCGGGTAGGGTTATGGTTAGGTTTAGGGTTTGGTTTAGGTTTAGGGTTCGAGTAGGGTTAGGGTTCGGGTTAGGGTTAGGTTTACGGTTAGGGTTTGTTTTAGGTTTAGGGTTCGGGTAGGGTTAGGGTTAGGCTGAGGTTTAGGGTTAGGGTTAGGGTTCGGGTTAGGCTGAGGGTTAGGGTTAGGGTTAGGGTTAGGGTTAGAATTGGTGTTCGGGTTAGGGTTCGGGTTAGGGTTAGGGTTAGGGTTAGGGTTAGGGTTAGGGTTCGAGTTTGGGGTCAGGTTAGGGGTTAGGGTTAGGGTTAGGGTTAGGGTTAGGGTTCGGGTTAGGATTCGGTATAGGGTTAGGGTTCGGGTTCGGGTTAGGTTTCGGGTTAGGGTTAGGGTTAGGGTTCGGGTTCGGTTTCGGGTTAGGGGTCGGGTTAGGGTTAGGGTTCGGGTTCGGGTTAGGGTTCGGGTTCGGGTTAGGTTTCGGGTTAGGTTTAGGGTTCGGGTTCGGGTTAGGGTTAGGGTTCGGGTTCGGTTTCGGGTTAGGGGTCGGGTTCGGGTTCGGGTTAGGGTTAGGGTCAGGGTCAGGGTCAGGGTTCGGGTTCGGGTTAGGGTTAGGGTTAGGGTTCGGGTTCGGGTTCGGTTTCGGGTTAGGGTTCGGGTTAGGGTTAGGGTTCGTGTTAGGGTTTGGGTTAGGGTTAGGGTTCGGGTTCGGGTTAGGGTTCGGGTTCGGGTTCGGTTTCGGGTTAGGGTTCGTGTTAGGTTACAGGTTAGGGATAGGGTTAGGGTTTGGGTCAGGTTAGGGTTAGTGTTCGGGTTAGGGTTAGGGTTAGGGTTAGGGTTCGGGTTAGGGTTCGTTTTCGGGTTAGGGTTTGGGTTAGGGTTAGGGTTCGGGTTCGGGTTCGGGTTCGGGTTAGGTTTCGGTTTAGGTTTAGGGTTCGGGTTACGGTTAGGGTTAGGGTTCGGGTTCGGTTTCGGGTTAGGGGTCGGGTTCGGGTTCGGGTTAGGGTTAGAGTAAGGGTTAGGGTTAGGGTTAGGGTTCTGGTTAGAGTTAGGGTTAGGGTTAGGGTTCAGGTTCGGTTTCGGGTTAGGGTTCGGGTTAGGGTTAGGGTTCGTGTTAGGGTTAGGGTTAGGGTTAGGGTTCGGGTTCCGGTTAGGGTTAGGGTTAGGGTTAGGTTTCAGGTTAGGGTTAGGGTTAGGGTTAGGGTGCGGGATCGGTTTTGGTTTAGGGTTCGGGTTCGGGTATCGTTTGGGTTATGGTTAGTGTTTGGCTTCGGGTTCGGGTTAGGTTTAGAGTTAGGGTTCATGTTAGGGGTAGGGTTAGGGTTCGGATCAGGGTTAGGGTTAGGGTTAGGGTTAGGTTTCGGGTTCGGTTTAGGGTTAGGGTTAGGGTTAGGGTTAGGGTTCGGGTTAGGGTTAGCGTTTGGGTTAGGGTTACGGTTAGGGTTAGGGTTAGGGTTCGGGTTAGGGTTAGGGTTCGGGTTAGGGTTAGGGTTAGGGTTAGGGTTAGTTTTCGGGTTAGGGTTACGGTTAGGGTTTGGGTTAGGGTTAGGGTTCGGATAGGGTTAGGGTTAGAGTTAGGGCTAAAATTCGGGTTAGGGGTAAGTTTAATGTTAGTGTTAGAGTCAGGGTTAGGGTTAGCGTTCGTGTTAGGGTTCGGGTTAGGGTTAGGGTTAGGGTTAGGGTTAGGGTTCGGGTTAGGATCCGGGTTAGGTTTCGGGTTGATGTTCGCGTCAGGGTTAGTGTTCAGGTTCGGGTCAGGGTTCGGGTTAGGGTGAGGGTCAGGGTCAGTGTCAGGGTTTAGGGTTTAGGGTCAGGGTCAGGGTCAGGTTTAAGGTTAGGTTCAGGGTCAGGTTTAAGGGTTTAGGGTGAGGGTTAGGGAAGGGTCATGGTCAGGGTCAGGGTTAGGTTTCGTGATTAGGGTTCGGGTCAGGTTCGGGTTCGGTTTAGGGATAGGGTTCGGGTTAGGGTTCGGGTGAGGGTTCGCATTAGGGTTTGGGTTCATGTAAGGGTTCGGGTTAGGGTTAGGCTTAGGGTTAGGGGTTTGGTTTCGGGTTCAGGTTCGGGGTTTGGGTTCGGGTTCAGGTTCGCGTCAGGGTTAGGCTTCAGGTTCCGGTCAGGGTTCGGGTTAGGGTTAGGGTCAGGGTCAGTGTCAGGGTTAGGGTTAGGGTCAAGGTCAGTGTTTAGGGATTAGGGTTAGGGTGAGGGTACGGGTTAGGGTTAGGGTTACGGTTAGGGTTCGGGTTAGGGTTAGGGTTTGGGTTAGGGTTAGGGTTCGGGGAGGGTTAGGGTTAGGGTTCGGGTATGGGTTAGGGTTAGGGAAGGGTTCGGGTTCGGGTTAGGGTTAGGGTTCGGGTTAGGGTTTGAGTTAGGGTTAGGGTTAGGGTTAGGGTTCGGGTTAGGGTTTGAGTTAGGGCCAGGGTTCGGGTTAGTTTTAGGGTTAGGGTTAGGGTTCTTGTAGGGTTAGGGTTAGGGTTAGGGGTTCGGGTTCGGGGTTCGGTTTCGGGTTAGGTTTTGGGTTCAAATTCGCGTCAGGTTTAGTGTTCTGGTTCGGGTCAGGTTTCGGTTAGCGTTCGGTTTCGGGTTAAGGTTAGGGTTAGGGTTATGGTTACGGTTCGGGTTAGGGTTAGGGTTAGCTTTAGGGTTAGGGTTTGGTTTAGGATTAGGGTTCAGGTAGGGTTAGCGTTAGGGTTCGGGTTTGGGTTAGGCTGAAGATTAGGGTTAGGGTTAGTGTTCGGGTTAGGGTTAGGTTTCGGGTTAGGGTTACTGTTCGGGTTACGTTTTGGGTTGGGGTTATGGTTAGGGTTAGAGTTCGGGTTAGGGTGAGGGTTCGGGTTAGGGTTAGGGTTCGGGTTCGGGTTAGGGTTAGGGTTAGGGTTCACGTTATGGTTAGGGTTAGGGTTAGGTTTAGTGTTCGTGTTAGGGTTAGGGTTAGGGTTAGGTTTCGGGTTTCTTTTCATGTTAGGGTTAGGGTTAGGGTTAGGGTTTAGGTTAGGATTCGGGTGAGGGTTAGGGTTAGGGTTCGGGTTAGGTTTAGGTTTAGGGTTTGGTTTAGGGTTAGGGTTCGGGTAGGGTTATGGTTAGGTTTAGGGTTTGGTTTAGGGTTAGGGTTCGGGTAGGGTTAGGGTTAGGGTTCGGCTTCAGGTTAGGGTTAGGTTTACGGTTAGGGTTTGTTTTAGGGTTAGGGTTCGAGTAGGGTTAGGGTTAGGGTTAGGGTTAGGGTTCAGGTCAGGTTTTGGGTTTGGGTTAGGTCAGGGTCAGCGTCAGGGTTTAGGGTCTAGGGTCAGGGTCAGGTTCATGGTCAGGATCAGGGTTAGTGTTAGGGTCACGGTGAGATTTTAGGGTTTAAGTTTAGGGTTAGGGATAGGGTTCGGGTTCGGGTTAGGGTTAGGGTTCGCGTTTGGGTTATGGTTCGGGTTCGGGTTCGTTTTCGGTTAGGGTTAGGGTTAGGGTTAGGGTTAGAATTGGTGTTCGGGTTAGGGTTCGGTTTAGGGGTAGGTTTAGGGTTAGGGTTAGGGTTAGGGTTTGGTTTAGGGTTAGGGTTAGGGTTAGGGTTCATGTTAGGGTTAGGTTTAGGGTTAGGGTTAGTTTTCGTGTTAGGGTTAGGGTTAGGGTTAGGTTTCGGGTTCAGGTTCATGTTAAGGTTAGGGTTCGGGTTAGGGTTAGGGTTAGGTTTCGTGTTAGGGTTAGGATTAAGGTTAGGGTTCGGGTTAGGGCTAGGGTTCTGGTTAGGGTTATGGTTCGGTTTAGGGTTAGGGTTAGGGTTAGGGTTCTGTTTCGAGTAGGGTTACGGTTAGGATTAGGGTTCAGGTTCGTGTTAGGCTGAGGGTTAGGGTTAGTGTTAGGTTTTGGGTTCGGGTTACGTTTCAGGTTCGGGTTCGAGTAAGGGTTAGGGTAAGGGTTAGGATTAGGAGAGGGTTAGGGTTAGGGTTACTGTTAGGGTTAGGTCTTGGGTTAGGGTTCATGTTAGGGTACGGGTTAGGGTTAGGGTTCGGGTTAGGGTTAGGTTTAGGGTTATATTTCGGGTATGGTTAGGGTTAGGGTTAGAGTTCTGGTTAGGATTCGGGTTCGGGTTAGGGTTCGGGTTAGGGCTAGGGTTCGGGTTCGGGTTAGGGTTCGGGTTAGGGGTTCGGGTTTGGGTTCGTGTTAGGGATTCGGGTTCGGGTTAGGGTTAGGGTTCGGGTTCAGATTCATGTCAGGGTTAGGGTTTGGGTTCCGGTCAGGGTTCGGGTTAGGGTAGGGTCAGGGTCAGGGTCAGGGTTATGTTTGGGGTCAGGGTCAGGTATTAGGGTTTAGGGTTAGGATTAGGGTCAGGGTCATGGTCAGGATCAGGGTCAGGGTCAGTGTCAGGGTTAGGGTTCGTGTTCGGTTGACAGTTCGCGTCGGGTTCCGGTTCGGGTTAGGGATGGGGTTAGGGTTAGTGTTCGGGTTAGGGTTCGGCTTAGGGTTAGGTTTCGGGTAAGGGTTCGGGTTCGGGTTCGGGTTACGGTACGGGTTATGGATAGGGTTCGGGTTAGGGTTAGGGTTAGGGTCGGGTTAGTTTTAGGGTTAGGGTTAGGGTGACGGTTAGGGTTCGGGTTAGGGTTAGGTTTCAGCTTAGGGTTAGGGTTCTGGTTAGGGTTAGGGTTCGGGTTAGGGTTAGGATCAGGGTCAGGGTTTAGGGATTAGGGTCAGTGTCAGGGTCAGCGTTAGGTTTAGGGTGAGGGTCATGGTTAGGGTTAGGGTCAGGGTCAGGTTTTAGGGTTTGGGGTTAGGGTTAGGTTCAGGGTTAGGATTAGGGTTAGGGTTAGGGTTCGGGTTCGGTTTAGGCTTAGGGTTAGGGTTTGTGTTCGGGTTAGGGTTAGGTTTAGGGTTAGGGTTAGGCTGAGGTTTAGGGTTAGGGTTATGGTTAGGGTTAGGGTTCGGGTTAGGCTGAGGGTTAGTGTTAGGGTTAGGGTTTGGTTTAAGGTTAGGGTTCGGGTTCAAGTTCACGTCAGGGTTAGTGTTCGGGTTAGGGTTAGGGTAAGGGTTAAGTTAGGGTTAGAATTCGGATTCGGGTTAGGCTGAGGGTTAGGGTTAGGTTTAGGGTCCTTTTAGGGTTCAGGTTAGGGTTAGCGTTCGGTTTAGAACTAGGGTTCGGGTTAGGGATACGGTTCAGTTTAGGGTTAGGGTTCGGGTAAGGGTTCGGGTTCGGGTTAGGGTACGGGTTAGGGTTAGGGTTACCGTTCGGGTTCGGGTTAGGGTTAAGTTAGGGTTAGGGTTAGGGTTAGGGTTCGGGTTAGGGTTCGGGTTAGGGTTTGAGTTAGGGTTAGGGTTAGGGTTAGGGTTAGGCTTAGGGTTAGGGTTTGGTTTAGGGTTAGGGTTCGGGTAGCGTTAGGGTTAGGGTTAGGGTTAGGGTTAGGGTTAGGTTTCGGGTTCGGGTTATGGTTAGGGTTAGGGTTACGGTTAGGGTTAGGGTTCGGGTTCGGTTTTGGGTTAGGTTAGGGTTAGGGTTCGGGTTAGGGTTAGGGTTAGGTTTCCGGTTAGGGATAGGGTTAGGGTTAGGGTTAGGGTTAGGTTTCGGGTTAGGGTTAGGTTGTGGGATCGGTTTTGGTTTAGGGTTCGGGTTCGGGTATCGTTTGGGTTATGGTTAGTGTTTGGCTTTGGGTTCGGGTTAGGATTAGAGTTAGGGTTAGGGTTAGGTTTAGGGTTAGTGTTCGGATTAGGGTTAGGGTTAGGGTTAGGGTTAGGGTTAGGGTTCGGGTTAGGGTTAGGGTTAGGTTTCCGGTTAGGGATAGGGTTAGGGTTACGGTTGGCTTAGGGTTAGGTTTCGGATTAGGGTTAGCATTCGGGTTAGGGGTACGGTTAGGGTTAGGGTTCGGGTTAGGGTTACGATTAGGTTTCAGGTTAGGGATAGGGTTAGCGTTAGGGTTCGAGTCAGGGTTAGGGTTCCAGTTATGGTTAGGGTTAGGGTTAGGTTTCGGGTTAGGGTTAGGGTGCGGGATCGGTTTTGGTTTAGGGTTCGGGTTCGGGTATCGTTTGGGTTATGCTTAGTGTTTGGCTTCGGGTTCGGGTTAGGTTTAGAGTTAGGGTTCATGTTAGGTTTAGGGTTAGGGTTCGGATCAGGGTTAGGGTTAGGGTTAGGGTTAGGTTTCGGGTTCGGTTTAGGGTTAGGGTTTGGGTTAGGGTTAGGGTTCCGTTTCGGGTTCGGGTTAGGGTTAGGGTTAGGTTTCCGGTTAGGGATAGGGTTATGGTTAGGGTCGGGTTAGGGTTAGGGTTCGGGTTATGGTTAGGGTTAGTGTTAGGGTTAGGGTTAGGGTTAGGGTTAGGGTTACGGTTAGGGTTAGGGTTACGATTCGGGTTAGGGTTAGCGTTTGGGTTAGGGTTACGGTTAGGGTTTGGGTTAGGGTTAGGGTTCGGATAGGGTTAGGGTTAGAGTTAGGGCTCAGATTCGCGTTAGCGTTAAGTTTAATGTTATTGTTAGAGTCAGGGTTAGGGTTAGCGTTCGTGTTAGGGTTCGGGTGAGGGTCAGGTTTCGGTTAGCGTTCGGTTTCGGGTTAAGGTTAGGGTTAGGGTTATGGTTACGGTTCGGGTTAGGGTTAGGGTTAGGTTTAGGGTTAGGGTTTGGTTTAGGATTAGGGTTAGGGTTAGGGTTAGGGTTAGGGTTAGGGTTACTGTTAGGGTTAGGGTTAGGGTTAGGGTTAGGGTGAGGATTAGGGTTAGGGTTAGTGTTCGGGTTAGGGTTAGGTTTCGGGTTAGGGTTACTGTTAGGGTTAGGTTTCGGGTTGGGGTTATGGTTAGGGTTAGAGTTTGGGTTAGGGTGAGGGTTCGGGTTAGGGTTAGGGTTCGGGTTAGGGTTCGGGTTAGGGTTAGGGTTCACGTTATGGTTAGGGTTAGCGTTAGGTTTAGTGTTCGTGTTAGGGTTAGGGTTAGGGTTAGGTTTCGGGTTTCTGTTCATGTTAGGGTTAGGGTTAGGGTTAGGGTTTGGGGTAGGTTTCGGGTGAGGGTTAGGGTTAGGGTTTGGGTTAGGTTTAGGTTTAGGGTTTGGTTTAGGGTTAGGGTTCGGGTAGGGTTAGGGTTAGGGTTCGGCTTCAGGTTAGGGTTAGGTTTACGGTTAGGGTTTGTTTTAGGTTTAGGGTTCGGGTAGGGTTAGGGTTAGGCTGAGGTTTAGGGTTAGGGTTAGGGTTCGGGTTAGGCTGAGGGTTAGGGTTAGGGTTAGGGTTAGGGTTAGAATTGGTGTTCGGGTTAGGGTTCAGGTTAGGGTTAAGTTTAGGGTTAGGTTAGGGTTAGTGTTCGAGTTTGGGGTCAGGTTAGGGGTTAGGGTTAGGGTTAGGGTTAGGGTTAGGGTTCCTGTTAGGATTCGGTATAGGGTTAGGGTTCGGGTTAGGGTTCACGTTACGCTTAGGGTTAGGTTTAGGGTTAGGGTTAGTTTTCGTGGTAGGGTTAGGGTTAGGGTTATGTTTCGGGTTAGGGTTAGGATTAGTGTTAGGGTTCGGGTTAGGGCTAGGGTTCTGGTTAGGGTTAGGGTTAGGGTTAGGGTCAGGGTAATGGTCAGGATCAGGCTAAGGGTCTGGGTCAGGGTATAGGGTTTGGGTTCCAGTTAGGGTACGGGTCAGGTAAGAGACCACAGTGCCCAGGCACCGTCTGAGCTCTTCCCTCATCCCGGCGCTTTTGCTAGCAGAAGTTCAACCCCAACGAACACAGCCCGGAGATCCCCTGGGGCAAAAACGGCTTCCGACGAACAATAAGCTCTTGCTGTGGAAAACCTATCACAGTGGGGGTAGCCAGGTAAACAAAATGCCACACACCCAGGGGTAAGAAACAACATTGCCCAGGCATGGTCTAAGCCCCTCACCTCGTCCCTGTGCTTTGGGGAGCCGGAGGGACACCCGAGGACCACGGCCCTGAGACCCCTTTGCAAAAAGCCGGCTTCCCACGGAAACAGTTTTCTTCAGGTGCAGACCCTATCCCAAGTGGTTGTGGCAAGGTAATGCAAATGCCCTCCACTTCTCTGGAAGAAACCACAGTGCCCAGCCATGTTCTAAGCCCTCCCATCCTCCCTGGGCTTCTGGCAGCAGGAGTGAAAAGAGAGGAGCAGAGCACTGGGACCCGTTTGACAGAAACCGGCTTCCCACGAGAAAGTCCTTCTCCACGTGCAGACATGCTCCCCAGTGCCTGTGGCAAGGTGAAAGAAATGCCATACACTGACCTGGAAGAGACCACAGTGCCCAGGCACAGTCTGAACCCTTCCCTCATCCCTGCGGTTTTGCTAGCGGGAGTTCAACCCCAACGAACACAGCCCGGAGACCCTGAGGCAAAAACGGCTTCCGACGAACAAGAGGTGCTTGCTGTGGAAAACGTATCCCAAGTGGGGGTAGCCAGGTCAACGAAATGCCACACACCCAGGTGTAAGAAACAACATTTCCCAGGCACGGTCTAAGCCCCTCACCTCGTCCCTGTGCTTTGGGGAGCCGGAGGGACAGCCGAGCCCCACGGCCCTGAGACCCCTTTGCAAAAAGCCGGCTTCCCACGGAAACAGTTTTCCTGAGGTGCACACCCTATCCCAAGTGGTTGGGGCAAGGTAATGCAAATGCCCTCCACTTCTCTGGAAGAAACCACAGTGCCCAGCCATGTTCTAAGCCCTCCCATCCTCCCTGGGCTTCTGGCAGCAGGAGTGAAAAGAGAGGAGCAGAGCACTGGGACCCGTTTGACAGAAACCGGCTTCCCACGGGAAAGTCTTTCTCCTCGTGCAGACATGCTAACAAGTGCTTGTCGCAATGTGAAGGAAATGCCATACACTGACCTGTAAGAGACCACAGGGCCCAGGCACAGTCTGAGCCCTTCCCTCATCCTGGCGGTTTTGCTAGCAGAAGTTCAACCCCAACGAACACAGCCCGGAGACCCCTGGGGCAAAAACGGCTTCCGACGAGCAATATGCTCTTGCTGTGGAAAACCTATCCCAGTGGGGGTAGCCAGGTAAACAAAATGCCACACACCCAGGGGTAAGAAACAACATTGCCCAGGCATGGTCTAAGCCCCTCACCTCGTCCCTGTGCTTTGGGGAGCCGGAGGGAGACCCGAGGCCCACGGGCCTGAGACCTGTTTGGCCAAAAGCCGGCTTTCCACGGAAACAGTTTCCTGAGGTGCAGACCCTTTCCCAAGTAGTTGTGGCAAGGTAGGTAAACCAAATGCCATCCACGTCTCTGGAAGAAACCACAGTGCCCATCCATGTTCTAAGCCCTCCCATCCTCACTGGGCTTCTGACAACCGGAGTGAAAAGAGAGGAGCACAGCACTGGGACCCGTTTGACAAAAACCGGCTTCCCACGGCAAAGTCTTTCTCCACGTGCAGACATGCTCCCAAGTGCCTGTGGCAAGGTGAAGGAAATGCCATACACTGACCTGGAAGAGACCACAGGGCCCAGGCACAGTCTGAGCCCTTCCCTCATCCCGTCGGTTTTGCTAGCAGGAGTCAACCCCAACGAACACAGCCCGGAGACTCTTGGGGCAAAAACGGCTTCCGATGATCAGTATGTTCTTGCTGTGGAAAACCTATCCCAAGTGGGGTTAGCCTGGTCAACAAAATGCCACCCACCCAGGTGGAAGAAACAACATGGCCCAGGCATGGTCCAAGCCCCTCACCTCGTCCCTGTGCTTTGGGGAGCCGGAGGGACAGCCGAGGCCCACGGCCCTGAGACCCCTTTGCAAAAAGCCGGCTTCCCACGGAAACAGTTTTCCTGAGGTGCAGACCCTCTCACAAGTGGTTGTGGCAAGGTAAAGCAAATGCCCTCCACTTCTCTGGAAGAAACGACAGTGCCCAGCCATGTTCTAAGCCCTCCCATCCTCCCTGGGCTTCTGGCAGCAGGAGTGAAAAGAGAGGAGCAGAGCACTGGGACCCGTTTGACAAAAACCGGCTTCCCACGGGAAAGTCTTTCTCCACGTGCAGACATGCTCCCAGGTGCCTGAGGCAAGGGGAAGGAAATGCCATACACTGACCTGGAAGAGACCACAGGGCCCAGGCACAGTCTGAACCCTTCCCTCATCCCGGCGGTTTTGCTAGCAGGAGTTCAAGCCCAACGAACACAGCCCGGAGACCCCTGAGGCAAAAACGGCTTCCGACGAACGAAGGCGCTTGCTGTTGAAAACCTATCCCAAGGTAGGGTAGCCAGGTCAATAAAATGCCACACACCCAGTTGTAAGAAACAACATTGCCCAGGCACGGTCTAAGCCCCTCACCTCGTCCCTGTGCTTTGGGGAGCCGGAGGGACAGCCGAGGCCCACGGCCCTGAGACCCCTTTGCAAAAAGCCGGCTTCCCACGGAAACAGCTTTCCTGAGGTGCAGACCCTATCCAAAGGGGTGGTGGCAAGGGAAAAAAATGCCATCTCCTTCTCTGGAAGAAACCCCAGTGCCCAGCCATGTTCTAAGCCCTCCCCTCCTCCCTGGGCTTTAGCACCAGGAGTGAAAAGAGAGAAGGACAGCACTGGGACCCTTTGACAGAAACCGGCTTCCCCCGAAAAGTCCTTCTCCACGTGCAGACATGCTCCCCAGTGACTGTGGCAAGGTGAAGGAAATGCCATACACTGACCTGGAAGAGGCCACAGGGCCCAGGCACAGTCTGAGCCTTTCCCTCATCCCGGCGGTTTTGCTACCAGGAGTTCAACCCCAACGAACACAGCCCGGAGACCCGCTGGGGCTCAAACGGCTTCCGACGAACAATATGCTCTTGCTGTGGAAAACCTATCCCAAGTGGGTATAGCCAGGTCAACAAAATGCCACACACCAAGGTGGAAGAGACAACATGGCCCAAGCATGGTCTAAGCCCCTACCCCGTCTCTGTGCTTTGGGGAACAGGAGGGACCCCCAAGGCACACGGCCCTGAGGCCCGTTGGGCAGAAAGCCGGCCTACCACGGAAAAGCTTTCCTGAGGTGCAGACCCTATACCAAGCGGTGGTGGCAAGGGAAAAAAATGCCATCTCCTTCTCTGGAACAAACCCAGTGCCCAGCCATGTTCTAAGCCCACCCCTCCTCCCTGGGCTTCTGGCAGCAGGAGTGAAAAGAGAGGAACACAGCACTGGGACCCGTTTGACAGAAACCGGCTTCCTCCAAGGAAGTCCTTCTCCACGTGCAGACATGCTCCCCAGTGCCTGTGGCAAGGTGAAGGAAATACCATACACTGACCTGGAAGAGACCACAGGGCCCAGGCACAGTCTGAGCCCTTCCCTCATCCCGGCGGTTTTGCTAGCAGGAGTTCAACCCCAAGGAACACAGCCCGGAGACCCCCTGGGGCCCAAACGGCTTCCGAGGAACAATATGCTCTTGCTGTGGAAAATCTATCCCAAGTGGGGGTAGCCAGGTCAACAAAATGCCACACACCCAGGTGGAAGAAAAAACATGGCCCAGGCATGGTCTAAGCCCCTCACCTCGTCCCTGTGCTTTTGGGAGCCGGAGGGACCCCCGAGGCCCACGGCCCTGAGGCCCGTTGGGCAGAAAGCCGGCTTCCCAAGGAAACAGCTTTCCTGAGGTGCAGACCCTATCCCAAGGGGTGGTGGCAAGGGAAAGCAAATGCCATCCCCTTCTCTGGAAGAAACCCCAGTGCCCAGCCATGTTCTAAGCCCTCCCCTCCTCCCTGGGCTTCTGCCAGCAGGAGAGAAAAGAGAGGAGCACAGCACTGGGACCCTTTGACAGAAACCGGCTTCCCACGAGGAAGTCCTTCTCCACTTGCAGACATGCTTCCCAGTGCCTGTGGCAAGGTGAAGGAAATGCCATACACTGACCTGGAAGAGACCACAGGGCCCAGGCACAGTCTGAGCCTTTCCCTCATCCCGGCGGTTTTGCTAGCAGGAGTTCAACCCCAAGGAACACAGCCCGGAGACCCCCTGGGGCCCAAACGGCTTCCGACGAACAATATGCTCTTGCTGTGGAAAACCTATCCCAAGTGGGGTTAGCCTGGTCAACAAAATGCCACACACCCAGGTGGAAGAAACAACATGGCCCAGGCATGGTCTAAGCCCCTCACCTCGTCCCTGTGCTGTGGGGAGCCGGAGGGACCCCCGAGGCCCACGGCCCTGAGGCCCGTTGGGCAGAAAGCCGGCTTCCCAAGGAAACAGCTTTCCTGAGGTGCAGACCCTATCCCAAGGGGTGGTGGCAAGGGAAAGCCAATGCCATCCCCTTCTCTGGAAGAAACCCCAGTGCCCAGCCATGTTCTAAGCCCTCCCATCCTCCCTGGGCTTCTGGCAGCAGGAGTGAAAAGAGAGGAACACAGCACTGGGACCCGTTTGACAAAAACCGGCTTCCAACGAGGAAGTCCTTCTCCCCGTCCAAACATGCTCCCCAGTGCCTGTGGCAAGGTGAAGGAAATGCCATACACTGACCTGGAAGAGACCACAGGGCCCAGGCACAGTCTGAGCCCTTCCCTCATCCCGGCGGTTTTGCTAGCAGGAGTTCAACCCCAACGAACACAGCCCGGAGACCCCTGAGGCCCAAACGGCTTCCGACGAACAATATGCTCTTGCTGTGGAAAACCTATCCCAAGTGGGGGTAGCCAGGTCAACAAAGTGCCACACACCAAGGTGGAAGAGACAACATGGCCCAGGCATGGTCTAAGCCCCTCATCTCGTCTCTGTGCTTTGGGGAGCCGGAGGGACACCCGAGGCCCACGGCCCTGAGACCCGTTTGGCCAAAATCCGGCTTCCCACGGAAACAGTTTTCCTGAGGTGCAGACCCTATCCCAAGTGGTTGTGGCAAGGTAATGCAAATGCCCTCCACTTCTCTGGAAGAAACCACAGTGCCCAGCCATGTTCTAAGCCCTCCCATCCTCCCTGGGCTTCTGGCAGCAGGAGTGAAAAGAGAGGAGCAGAGCACTGGGACCCGTTTGACAAAAACCGGCTTCCCACGGGAAAGTCTTTCTCCACGTGCAGACATGCTCCCAGGTGACTGTGGCAAGGGGAAGGAAATGCCATACACTGACCTGGAAGAGACCACAGTGCCCAGGCACAGTCTGAACCCTTCCATCATCCTGGCGGTTTTGCTAGCAGGAGTTCAACCCCAACAAACACAGCCCGGTGACCCCGGGGGCAAAAACGGCTTCCGACGAACAAGAGGTGCTTGCTGTGGAAAACCTATCCCAAGTGGGGGTAGCCAGGTCAACAAAATGCCAAACACGCAGGTGTAAGAAACAACATTGCCCAGGCACGGTCCAAGCCCCTCACCTCGTGCCTGTGCTTCGGGGAGCCGGAGGGACAGCCGAGCCCCACGGCCCTGAGACCCCTTTGCAAAAACCCGGCTTCCCACGGAAACAGTTTTCCTGAGGTGCAGACCCTATCCCAACTGGTTGTGGCAAGGTAATGCAAATGCCCTCCACTTCTCTGGAAGAAACCACAGTGCCCATCCATGTTCTAAGCCCTCCCATCCTCCCTGGGCTTCTGGCAGCAGGAGTGAAAAGAGAGGAGCAGAGCACTGGGACCCGTTTGAGAAAAACCGGCTTCCCACGGAAAGTCTTTCTCCACGTGCAGACATGCTCCCAGGTGCCTGTGGCAAGGGGAAGGAAATGCCATACACTGACCTGGAAGAGACCACAGGGCCCAGGCACAGTCTGAACCCTTCCCTCATCCCGGCGGTTTTGCTAGCAGGAGTTCAACCCCAAGGAACACACCCCAGAGACCCCTGAGGCAAAAATGGCTTCCGAGGAAAAATAGGCGCTTGCTGTGGAAAACCTATCCCAAGTGGGGGTAGCCAGGTCAACAAAATGCCACACACCCAGGTGTAAGAAACAACATTGCCCAGCCATGTTCTAAGCCCTCCCCTCCTCCCTGGGCTTCTGGCAGCAGGAGAGAAAAGAGAGGAGCACAGCACTGGGACCCTTTGACAGAAACCGGCTTCCCACGAGGAAGTCCTTCTCCACGTGCAGACATGCTCCCCAGTGCCTGTGGCAAGGTGAAGGAAATGCCATACTCTGCCCTGGAAGAGGCCAGAGGGCCCAGGCACAGTCTGAGCCTTTCCCTCATCCCGGCGGTTTTGCTAGCCGGAGTTCAACCCCAACGAACAAAGCCCGGAGACCCGCTGGGGCCCAAACGGCTTCCGACGAACAATATGCCGTTCCTGTGGAAAACCTATCCCAAGTGGGGGTAGCCAGGTCAACAAAATGCCACACACCCAGGTGGAAGAAACAACATGGCCCAGGCATGGTCTAAGCCCCTCACTTCGTCCCTGTGCTCTGGGGAGCCGTAGGGACCCCCGAGGCCCACGGCCCTGAGGCCCGTTGGTCAGAAAGCCGGCTTCCCAAGGAAACAGCTTTCCTGAGGTGCAGACCCTATCCCAAGGGGTGGTGGCAAGGGAAAGCAAATGCCATCCCCTTCTCTGGAAGAAACCCCAGTGCCCAGCCATGTTCTAAGCCGTCCCTTCCTCCCTGGGCTTCTGGCAGCAGGAGTGAAAAGAGAGGAGCACAGCACTGGGACCCGTTTGACAGAAACCGGCTTCCCCCGACGAAGTCCTTCTCCACTTGCAGACATGCTCCCCAGTGCCTGTGGCAAGGTGAAGGAAATGCCATACACTAACCTGGAAGAGACCACAGATCCCAGGCACAGTCTGAGCCCTTCCCTCATCCCGATGGTTTTGCTAGCAGGAGGTCCACAGCAAGGAACACAGCACGGAGACCCCCTGGGGCCCAAACGGCTTAGGAGGAACAATATGCTCTTGCTGTGGAAAACCTATCCCAAGTGGGGGTAGCCAGGTCAACAAAATGCCACACACCCAGGTGGAAGAAACAACATGGCCCAGGCATGGTCTAAGCCCCTCACCTCGTCCCTGTGCTTTGGGGAGCCGGAGGGACCCCCAAGGCCCACGGCCCTGAGGCCCGTTGGGCAGAAAGCCGGCTTCCCAAGGAAACAGCTTTCCTGAGGTGCAGACCCTATCCCAAGGGGTGGTGGCAAGGGAAAGCAAATGCCATCCCCTTCTCTGGAAGAAACCCCAGTGCCCAGCCATGTTCTAAGCCCTCCCCTCCTCCCTGGGCTTCTGGCAGTAGGAGAGAAAAGAGAGGAGCACAGCACTGGGACCCTTTGACAGAAACCGGCTTCCCACGAGGAAGTCCTTCTCCACGTGCAGACATGCTTCCCAGTGCCTGTGGCAAGGTGACGGAAATGCCATACACTGACCTGGAAGAGACCACAGGGCCCAGGCACAGTCTGAGCCCTTCCGTCATCCTGGCGGTTTTGCTAGCAGGATTTCAACCCCAAGGACCACTGCCCGGAGATCCCTGGGGCAAAAACTGCTTCTGAGGAACAATAGTTGCTTGCTGTGGAAAACATATGCAAATGGGAGTAGCCAGGTCAACAAAATGCCACACACCCAGGCAGAAGAAACAACATGGCCCAGGCATGGTCTAAGTCCCTCACCTCGTCTCTGTGCTTTGGGGAGCCGGAGGGACCCCCGAGGCCCACGGCCCTGAGGCCCGTTGGTCAGAAAGCCGGCTTCCCAAGGAAACAGCTTTCCTGAGGTGCAGCCCCTATCCCAAGGGGTGGTGGCAAGGGAAAGCAAATGCCATCCTCTTCTCTGGAAGAAACCCCAGTGCCCAGCCATGTTCTAAGCCGTCCCTTCCTCCCTGGGCTTCTGGCAGCAGGAGTGAAAAGAGAGGAGCACAGCACTGGGACCCGTTTGACAGAAACCGGCTTCCCACGAGGAAGTCCTTCACCACGTGCAGACATGCTCCCCAGTGCCTGTGGCAAGGTGAAGGAAATGCCATACACTGACCTGGAAGAGACCACAGGGCCCAGGCACAGTCTGAGCCCTTCCCTCATCCCGGTGGTTTTGCTAGCAGGAGGTCCACCGCAACGAACACAGCCCGGAGACCCCCTGGGGCCCAAACGGCTTCCGAGGAACAATATGCTCTTGCTCTGGAAAACCTATCCCAAGTGGGGGTAGCCAGGTCAACAAAATGCCACACACCCAGGCAGAAGCAACAACATGGCCCAGGCATGGTCTAAGCCCCTCACCTCGTCCCTGTGCTGTGGGGAGCCGGAGGGACCCCCGAGGCCCACGGCTCTGAGGCCCGTAGGGCAGAAAGCCGGCTTCCCCCCAAAACAGGTTTCATGAGGTGCAGACCTTATCCCAAGGGGTGGTGGTCAGGGAAAGCAAATGCCATCCCCTTCTCTAGAAGAAACCCCACTGCCTACCAATGTTCTAAGCCCTCCCCTCCTCCCTGGGCTTCTGGCACCAGGAGAGAAAAGAGAGGAGCACAGCCCTGGGACCCTTTGACAGAAACCGGCTTCCCACGAGAAAGTCCTTCTCCACGTGCAGACATGCTCCCCAGTGCCTGTGGCAAGGTGAAGGAAATGCCATACACTGACCTGGAAGAGACCACAGGGCCCAGGCACAGTCTGAACACTTCCCTCATCCCGGTGGTTTTGCTAGCAGGAGGTCCACCGCAAGGAACACAGCACGGAGACCCCCTGGGGCCCAAACGGCTTCCGAGGAACAATATGCTCTTGCTGTGGAAAACCTATCCCAAGTGGGGGTAGCCAGGTCAACAAAATGCCACACACCCAGGTGGAAGAAACAACATGGCCCAGGCATGGTCTAAGTCCCTCACCTCGTCCCTGTGCTTTGGGGAACAGGAGGGACCCCCAAGGCCCACGGCCCTGAGGCCCGTTGGGCAGAAAGCCGGCTTCCCAAGGAAACAGCTTTCCTGAGGTGCAGACCCTATCCCAAGGGGTGGTGGCAAGGGAAAGCAAATGCCATCCCCTTCTCTGGAAGAAACCCCAGTGCCCAGCCATGTTCTAAGCCCTCCCCTCCTCCCTGGGCTTCTGGCAGCAGGAGAGAAAAGAGAGGAGCACAGCACTGGGACCCTTTGACAGAAACCAGCTTCCCACGAGGAAGTCCTTCTCCATGTGCAGACATGCTTCCCAGTGCCTGTGGCAAGGTGAAGGAAATGCCATACACTGACCTAGAAGAGACCACAGGGCCGAGGCACAGTCTGAGCCCTTCCCTCATCCCGGCGGTTTTGCTAGCAGGAGTTCAACCCCAACGAACACAGCCCGGAGACCCCTGGGGCCCAAACGGCTTCCGACGAACAAGAGGTGCTTGCTGTGGAAAACCTATCCCAAGTGGGGGTAGCCAGGTCAACAAAATGCCAAACACCCAGGTGTAAGAAACAACATTGCCCAAGCATGGTCTAAGCCACTCACCTCGTTCCTGTGCTTTGGGGAGCCGGAGATACACCCGAGGCCGACCGGCCTGAGACCCGTTTGGCCAAAAGCCGGCTTCCCACGGAAACAGTTTTCCTGAGGTGCAGACCCTCTCACAAGTGGTTGTGGCAAGGTAAAGCAAATGCCATCCACGACTCTGGAAGAAACCATAGTGCCCAGCCATGTTCTAAGCCCTCCCATCCTCACTGGGCTTCTGGCAGCAGGAGTGAAAAGAGAGGAGCACAGCACTGGGACCCGTTTGACAAAAGCCGGCTTCCCACAAAAAAGTCTTTCTCCACGTGCAGACATCCTCCCAAGTGCTGAGGACATAGTACTGAGACATATTTGGCAGAAACGGGTTCAAATGAAAAATATTTCTTGATGTGCAAACTCTATCTTAATTTGTTGTGGCAAGCTAAAGGATGTGCCATATGCTTATTTGTAAGAAATAACTGGTCCCATGGACGGTCTGAGCCCTAAGATCATCACTGTTCTTTTGGTATCATGAGTTAAAACCGAGGCAAACAGCTGAGAAAATTTGGCAAAAACCGCCTTTCAATGAAATAAATTTTCTCTTTTGCAAACTCTATCATAATTGTTTGTGCCAATGTAAAGAAAATGCCATACGCTTATCTGTAAGAAACAGAAGTTTCCAGGATCGGTCTGAGCCCTCACATCATCATAGTGATTTCGGTAGCATTAGTTAATCCCAAACAACACGGTATTGAGACACATTTGACAAAAAACCGCTTCCAACGAAAAATATTTTGTTCATGTTGAAACCCTATCATATGTGGTTGTGGCAATGTAAAGAAAATGCCACACCCTTATGTGTAAGAAACAACATTACCCAGGAACAGTCTAAACCCTAACATCATCACTGTGCTTTTGGTAGCATGAGTGAAACCCGAGGAATACAGCACTTAGACACATTTGGGAAAAACCGGCTTCCAATGAAAACTATTTTCTTAACGTGGAAACCCTATCACAAGGGGTTGTGGAAGGTAAAGTAAAAAAGCGGAGTTCCAACGAGAAATATTTTCTTCACGTAGAAACCCGTTCCTGGGCACTGTTGTTTCTTACACATAAGGGTGTGGCATTTATTTATCTGGCCACAACCACTTACGTTTGGGTTTGAAAGGGAAGAAAATATTATTCATTGGAATGCGATTTTTGCCAAATGTGTCTTAGTGCTGTTTGCCTCCGCTTTAACTCCCGCTCCCAAAAGCACAGTGCTGATATTAAGGCTCAGACTGTTCCAGGGCACTGTTGTTTCTTACAGATAAGCGTATGGCATTTTCTTTACATTGGCACAAACAATTATGGGTTTCGGGTTCGGGTTCGGGTTAGGGGTTTGGGTTCTGGTTCTGGTTCTGGTTCGGGTAGGTTTCAGGTTCGGGTTCGGGTAGGGTTCGGGTTCGGGTTCGGGTAGGGTTCGGTTTCAGTTACGGTTCGGGTTCGGTATCGGTTTCGCTTTCAGTTATGGATTCGGGTTCGGGTTCGGGTTAGGGGTTAGGGGTTAGGGTTCGGGTTCGGGTTCTGGTTCGGTATTGGTTTTGCTTTCGAGTATGGATTCGGGTTCAGGTTCGGGTTAGGATTAGGGTTCGGGTTCGGGTTAGGATTAGGGTTCGGGTTCGGGTTCGGGTTCAGGCTCGGGTTAGGGTTCGGGTTAGGGTTAGGGTAAGGGTTCGGGTTCGGGTTCGGGTTCGGGTTCGGTTTAGGGTTAGGGTTCGGGTTACGGTTAGGGTTAGGGTTCGGTTTAGGGTTAGGGTTAGGGTTAGGGTTAGGGTTAGGGATAGGGTTCGGGTTCGGGTTAGGGTTCGGGTTCGGGTTAGGTTTCGGGTTAGGGTTAGGGTTAGGGTTCGGGTTCGGTTTCGGGTTAGGGGTCGGGTTAGGGTTAGGGTTCGGGTTCGGGTTAGGGTTCGGGTTCGGGTTATGATTCGGGTTAGGTTTAGGGTTCGGGTTCGGGTTAGGGTTAGGGTTCGGGTTCGGTTTCGGGTTAGGGGTCGGGTTCGGGTTCGGGTTAGGGTTAGGGTAAGGGTTAGGGTTAGGGTTAGGGTTCGGGTTCGGGTTAGGGTTAGGGTTCGTGTTAGGGTTCGGGTTCGGGTTAGGGTTCGGGTTCGGGTTAGGGTTAGGGTTCGGGTTCGGTTTCGGGTTAGGGTTAGGGTTCGTGTTAGGGTTCGGGTTAGGGTTAGGGTTCGGGTTCGGGTTAGGGTTAGGGTTCGGGTTCGGTTTCGGGTTAGGGTTCGGGTAAGGTTTCAGGTTAGGGATAGGGTTAGGGTTTGGGTCAGGTTAGGGTTAGTGTTCGGGTTAGGGTTAGGGTTACGGTTAGGGTTAGGGTTCGGGTTAGGGTTCGTTTTCGGGTTAGGGTTCGGGTTAGGGTTAGGGTTCGGGTTCGGTTTCGGGTTAGGGTTAGGGTTCGTGTTAGGGTTCGGGTTAGGGTTAGGGTTCGGGTTCGGGTTAGGGTTAGGGTTCGGGTTCGGTTTCGGGTTAGGGTTCGGGTAAGGTTTCAGGTTAGGGATAGGGTTAGGGTTTGGGTCAGGTTAGGGTTAGTGTTCGGGTTAGGGTTAGGGTTACGGTTAGGGTTAGGGTTCGGGTTAGGGTTCGTTTTCGGGTTAGGGTTCGGGTTAGGGTTAGGGTTCGGGTTCGGGTTAGGGTTCGGGTTAGGTTTCGGGTTAGGTTTAGGGTTCGGGTCAGGGTTAGGGTTCGGGTTCGGTTTCGGGTTAGGGGTCGGGTTCGGGTTCGGGTTAGGGTTAGAGTAAGGGTTAGGGTTAGCGTTAGGGTTCTGGTTAGGGTTAGGGTTAGGGTTAGGGTTCGGGTTCGGTTTCGGGTTCGGGTTCGGGTTAGGGTTAGGGTTAGGGTTCGTGTTAGGGTTAGGGTTAGGGTTAGGGTTCGGGTTCGGGTTAGGTTTAGGGTTAGGGTTAGGTTTCAGGTTAGGGATAGGGTTAGGGTTAGAGTCAGGTTAGGTTTAGTGTTCGGGTTAGGGTTACGGGTAGGGTTAGGGTTCGGGTTCGGGTTAGGCTTAGGGTAAGAGTTAGGGTTAGGGTTAGGGTTCAGGTTAGGGTTAGGGTTAGGGTTAGGTTTACGGTTCGGGTTCGGGTTCAGGTTAGGGTTCGGGTTAGGCTTAGGGTTAGGGTTCGGGTTAGGGTTTGGGTTAGGGTTAGGTTTTGGATTCAGGTTCGGGTTCTCATTAGGGTTAGGGTTAGGGTTAGGGTTCGGGTTAGGGTTAGGGTTCGGGTTATGTTTTAGGGTTAGGGTTAGTGTTCGGGTTCCGGTTAGGGTTAGGGTTAGGTTTCAGGTTAGGGATAGGGTTAGGGTTAGGGTCGGGTTAGGTTTAGTGTTCGGCTTAGGGTTACGGTTAGGGTTAGGGTTCGGTTTCGGTTTTGGGTTAGGTTTAGGGTTAGGGTTAGGGTTAGGGTTAGGGTTCGGTTTAGGGTTCGGGTTGTTTTAGGGTTAAGTTTAGGGTTAGGATTTGGGTTAGGGTTCGGGTTTGGGTTAGCGTTCGGGTTAGGGTTAGATTTTGGGTTCGGGTTCGGGTTTGGGTTCGTGTTAGGGTTAGGGTTTGGGTTAGGGTTAGGGTTAGGGTTATTGTTCGGGTTCGGGTTCGGGTTAGGGTTAGGTTTCAGGTTAGGGATAGGGTTAGGGTTAGGGTCGGGTTAGGTTTAGTGTTCAGGTTAGGGTTACGGTTTCGGTTAGGGTTCGGGTTCGGTTTTGGGTTAGGTTTAGGGTTAGGGTTCGGGTTAGGGTTAGGGTTAGGTTTCCGGTTAGGGATAGGGTTAGGGTTAGGGTTAGGGTTAGGTTTCGGGTTAGGGTTAGGTTGCGGGATCGGTTTTGGTTTAGGGTTCGGGTTTGGGTATCGTTTGGGTTATGGTTAGTGTTTGGCTTCGGGTTCGGGTTAGGTTTAGAGTTAGGGTTAGGGTTAGGTTTAGGGTTAGTGTTCGGATTAGGGTTAGGGTTAGGGATAGGGTTAGGGTTAGGGTTAGGGTTCGGGTTAGGGTTAGGGTTAGGTTTCCGGTTAGGGATAGGGTTAGGGTTAGGGTTCGGTTTCGGGTTCGGGTTAGGGTTAGGGTTAGGTTTCCGGTTAGGCATAGGGTTATGGTTGGGGTCGGGTTAGGGTTAGGGTTCGGGTTAGGGTTAAGTTTCGGGTTCGGGTTATGGTTAGGGTTAGGGTTAGGGTTACGGTTAGGGTTAGGGTTACGATTCGGGTTAGGGTTAGCGTTTGGGTTAGGGTTATGGTTAGGGTTAGGGTTAGGGTTCGGGTTAGGGTTAGGGTAGTTTAGGGTTAGGGTTAGGGTTAGGGTTAGGGTTAGAGTTCGGGTTAGGGTTCGGGTTAGGGTTAGGGTTTGGATTCGGGTTCGGGTTCGCGTTAGGGTTAGGGTTAGGGTTCGGGTTAGGGTTAGGGTTCGGGTTCCGATTATGGTTAGGGTTAGGGTTAGGGTTACGGTTACGGTTAGGGTTACGATTTGGGTTCGGGGTTGGGTTAGGGTTAGGGTTAGGGTTAGGGTTAGTTTTCGGGTTAGGGTTACGGTTAGCGTTTGGGTTAGGGTTAGGGTTCGGATAGGGTTAGGGTTAGAGTTAGGGCTCAGATTCGGGTTAGGGTTAAGTTTAATGTTAGTGTTAGAGTCACGGTTAGGGTTAGCGTTCGTGTTAGGGTTCAGGTGAGGGTTAGGGTTAGGGTTAGGGTTAGGGTTAGGGTTAGGGTTCGGGTTAGGATTCGGGTTAGGTTTCGGGTTGTTGTTCGCGTCAGGGTTAGTGTTCAGGTTCGGGTCAGGTTCGTGTTAGGGTGAGGGTCAGGGTCAGTGTCAGGGTTTAGGGTTTAGGGTCAGGGTCAGGGTCAGGTTTAAGGTTAGGTTCAGGGTCCGGTTTAAGGGTTTAGGGTGAGGGTTAGGGTCAGGGTCATGGTCAGGGTCAGGGTTAGGTTTCGTGATTAGGGTTCGGGTCAGGTTCGGGTTCGGTTTAGGGATAGGGTTCGGGTTAGGGTTCGGGTGAGGGTTCGCATTAGGGTTTGGGTTCATGTAAGGGTTCGGGTTAGGGTTAGGCTTAGGGTTAGGGGTTTGGTTTCGGGTTCAGGTTCGGGGTTTGGGTTCGGGTTCAGGTTCGCGTCAGGGTTAGGCTTCAGGTTCCGGTCAGGGTTCGGGTTAGGGTTAGGGTCAGGGTCAGTGTCAGGGTTAGGGTTAGGGTCAAGGTCAGTGTTTAGGGATTAGGGTTAGGGTGAGGGTATGGGTTAGGGTTAGGGTTACGTTTAGGGTTCAGGTTAGGGTTAGGGTTTGGGTTAGGGTTAGGGTTCGGGGAGGGTTAGGGTTAGGGTTCGGGTATGGGTTAGGGTTAGGGAAGGGTTCGGGTTCGGGTTAGGGTTAGGGTTCGGGTTAGGGTTTGAGTTAGGGTTAGGGTTAGGGTTAGGGTTCGGGTTAGGGTTTGAGTTAGGGCCAGGGTTCGGGTTAGTTTTAGGGTTAGGGTTAGGGTTCTTGTAGGGTTAGGGTTAGGGTTAGGGTTAGGGTTCGGGTTAGGGTTAGGGTTAGGTTTCCGGTTAGGGATAGGGTTAGGGTTAGGGTTCGGTTTCGGGTTCGGGTTAGGGTTAGGGTTAGGTTTCCGGTTAGGCATAGGGTTATGGTTGGGGTCGGGTTAGGGTTAGGGTTCGGGTTAGGGTTAAGTTTCGGGTTCGGGTTATGGTTAGGGTTAGGGTTAGGGTTACGGTTAGGGTTAGGGTTACGATTCGGGTTAGGGTTAGCGTTTGGGTTAGGGTTATGGTTAGGGTTAGGGTTAGGGTTCGGGTTAGGGTTAGGGTAGTTTAGGGTTAGGGTTAGGGTTAGGGTTAGGGTTAGAGTTCGGGTTAGGGTTCGGGTTAGGGTTAGGGTTTGGATTCGGGTTCGGGTTCGCGTTAGGGTTAGGGTTCGGGTTAGGGTTAGGGTTCGGGTTCCGATTATGGTTAGGGTTAGGGTTAGGGTTACGGTTACGGTTAGGGTTACGATTTGGGTTCGGGGTTGGGTTAGGGTTAGGGTTAGGGTTAGGGTTAGTTTTCGGGTTAGGGTTACGGTTAGGGTTTGGGTTAGGGTTAGGGTTCGGATAGGGTTAGGGTTAGAGTTAGGGCTCAGATTCGGGTTAGGGTTAAGTTTAATGTTAGTGTTAGAGTCACGGTTAGGGTTAGCGTTCGTGTTAGGGTTCAGGTGAGGGTTAGGGTTAGGTTTAGGGTTAGGGTTAGGGTTAGGGTTAGGGTTCGGGTTAGGATTCGGGTTAGGTTTCGGGTTGTTGTTCGTGTCAGGGTTAGTTTTCAGGTTCGGGTCAGGTTCGTGTTAGGGTGAGGGTCAGGGTCAGTGTCAGGGTTTAGGGTTTAGGGTCAGGGTTAGGGTTAGAGTTAGGGTTAGGGTTAGGGTTAGGGTTCGGGTTAGGGTTTGAGTTAGGGCCAGGGTTCGGGTTAGTTTTAGGGTTAGGGTTAGGGTTCTTGTAGGGTTAGGGTTAGGGTTAGGGTTAGGGTTCGGGTTAGGGTTAGGGTTAGGTTTCCGGTTAGGGATAGGGTTAGGGTTAGGGTTCGGTTTCGGGTTCGGGTTCGGGTTAGGGTTAGGTTTCCGGTTAGGCATAGGGTTATGGTTGGGGTCGGGTTAGGGTTAGGGTTCGGGTTAGGGTTAAGTTTCGGGTTCGGGTTATGGTTAGGGTTAGGGTTAGGGTTACGGTTAGGGTTAGGGTTACGATTCGGGTTAGGGTTAGCATTTGGGTTAGGGTTACGGTTAGGGTTAGGGTTAGGGTTCGGGTTAGGGTTAGGGTAGTTTAGGGTTAGGGTTAGGGTTAGGGTTAGGGTTAGAGTTCGGGTTAGGGTTCGGGTTACGGTTAGGGTTTGGATTCGGGTTCGGGTTCGCGTTAGGGTTCGGGTTCCGATTATGGTTAGGGTTAGGGTTCGGGTTCCGATTATGGTTAGGGTTAGGGTTACGGTTACGATTAGGGTTACGATTTGGGTTCGGGGTTGGGTTAGGGTTAGGGTTAGGGTTAGGGTTCACGTTATGGTTAGGGTTAGGGTTAGGTTTAGTGTTCGTGTTAGGGTTAGGGTTAGGGTTAGGTTTCGGGTTTCTGTTCATGTTAGGGTTAGGGTTAGGGTTAGGGTTTAGGTTAGGATTCGGGTGAGGGTTAGGGTTCGGGTTAGGGTTCGGGTTAGGGCTAGGGTTCGGGTTAGGGTTAGGGTTCGGGTTAGGGGTTCGGGTTTGGGTTCGTGTTAGGGATTCGGGTTCGGGTTAGGGTTAGGGTTCGGGTTCAGATTCATGTCAGGGTTAGGGTTCGGGTTCCGGTCAGGGTTCGGGTTAGGGTAGGGTCAGGGTCAGGGTCAGGGTTTAGGGTTTAGAGTCAGGGTCAGGGTCAGGGTTAGGTTTGGGGTCAGGGTCAGGTATTAGGGTTTAGGGTTAGGATTAGGGTCAGGGTCATGGTCAGGATCAGGGTCAGGGTCAGTGTCAGGGTTAGGGTTCGTGTTCGGTTGACAGTTCGCGTCGGGTTCCGGTTCGGGTTAGGGATGGGGTTAGGGTTAGTGTTCGGGTTAGGGTTAGGGTTCGGCTTAGGGTTAGGTTTCGGGTAAGGGTTCGGGTTCGGGTTCGGGTTACGGTACGGGTTATGGTTAGGGTTCGGGTTAGGGTTAGGGTTAGGGTCGGGTTAGTTTTAGGGTTAGGGTTAGGGTTAGGGTTACGGTTAGGGTTCGGGTTAGGGTTAGGGTTCTGGTTAGGGTTAGGGTTCGGGTTAGGGTTAGGATCAGGGTCAGGGTTTAGGGATTAGGGTCAGTGTCAGGGTCAGCGTTAGGTTTAGGGTGAGGGTCAAGGTTAGGGTTAGGGTCAGGGTCAGGTTTTAGGGTTTGGGGTTAGGGTTAGGTTCAGGGTTAGGATTAGGGTTAGGGTTAGGGTTAGGGTTCGGGTTCGGTTTAGGCTTAGGGTTAGGGTTTGTGTTCGGGTTAGGGTTAGGTTTAGGGTTAGGGTTAGGCTGAGGTTTAGGGTTAGGGTTATGGTTAGGGTTAGGGTTCGGGTTAGGCTGAGGGTTAGTGTTAGGGTTAGGTTTTGGATTCGGGTTCGGGTTCGCGTTAGGGTTAGGGTTAGGGTTCGGGTTAGGGTTGGTGTTCGGGTTCCGATTATGGTTAGGGTTAGGGTTAGGGTTAGGGTTAGGGTTACGGTTAGGGTTAGGGTTAGGGTTAGGGTTAGGGTTAGTGTTCGGGTTAGGGTTAGGGTTACGGTTAGGGTTTGGGTTAGGGTTAGGGTTCGGATAGGGTTAGGGTTAGAGTTAGGGCTCAGATTCCGGTTAGGGTTAAGTTTAATGTTAGTGTTAGAGTCACGGTTAGGGTTAGCGTTCGTGTTAGGGTTCGGGTGAGGGTGAGGGTTAGGGTTAGGGTTAGGGTTAGGGTTAGGGTTCGGGTTAGGGTTCGGGTTAGGTTTCGGGTTGATATTCGCGTCAGGGTTAGTGTTCAGGTTCGGGTCAGTGTTCGGGTTAGGGTGAGGGTCAGGGTCAGTGTCAGGGTTTAGGGTTTAGGGTCAGGGTCAGGGTCAGGTTTAAGGTTAGGTTCAGGGTCAGGTTTGAGGGTTTAGGGTGAGGGTTAGGGTCAGGGTCATGGTCAGGGTCAGGGTTAGGTATCGTGATTAGGGTTCGGGTCAGGTTCGGGTTCGGTTTAGGGATAGGGTTCGGGTTAGGGTTCGGGTGAGGGTTCGCATTAGGGTTTGGGTTCATGTAAGTGTTCGGGTTAGGGTTAGGTTTAGGGTTAGGTGTTTGGTTTCGGGTTCAGGTTCGGGGTTTGGGTGCGGGGTCAGGTTCGCGTCAGGGTTAGGCTTCAGGTTCCGGTCAGGGTTCGGGTTAGGGTTAGGGTCAGGGTCAGTGTCAGGGTTAGGGTTAGGGCAAGGTCAGTGTTTAGGGATTAGGGTTAGGGTGAGGGTACGGGTTAGGGTTAGGGTTACGGTTAGGGTTCGGGTTAGGGTTAGGGTTTGGGTTAGGGTTAGGGTTCGGGTAGGGTTAGGGTTAGGGTTCGGGTATGGGTTAGGGTTAGGGAAGGGTTCAGGTTCGGGTTAGGGTTAGGGTTCGGGTTAGGGTTTGAGTTAGGGTTAGGGTTAGGGTTCGGGTTAGGGTTTGAGTTAGGGCCAGGGTTCGGGTTAGTTTTAGGGTTAGGGTTAGGGTTCTTGTAGGGTTAGGGTTAGGGTTAGGGTTAGGGGTTCGGGTTCGGGGTTCGGGATCGGGTTACGTTTTGGGTTCAAATTCGCGTCAGGTTTAGTGTTCTGGTTCGGGTCAGGTTTCGGTTAGCGTTCGGTTTCGGGTTAAGGTTAGGGTTAGGGTTATGGTTACGGTTCGGGTTAGGGTTAGGGTTAGGTTTAGGATTAGGGTTTGGTTTAGGATTAGGGTTCAGGTAGGGTTAGCGTTAGGGTTCGGGTTCGGGTTAGGCTGAGGATTAGGGTTAGGGTTAGTGTTCGGGTTAGGGTTAGGTTTCGGGTTAGGGTTACTGTTAGGGTTAGGTTTCGGGTTGGGGTTATGGTTAGGGTTCGAGTTCGGGTTAGGGTAAAGGTTCGGGTTAGGGTTCGGGTTCGGGTTAGGGTTCGGGTTAGGGTTAGGGTTCACGTTATGGTTAGGGTTAGGGTTAGGTTTAGTGTTCGTGTTAGGGTTAGGGTTAGGGTTAGGTTTCGGGTTTCTGTTCATGTTAGGGTTAGGGTTAGGGTTAGGGTTTGGGGTAGGATTCGGGTGAGGGTTAGGGTTAGGGTTCGGGTTAGGTTTAGGGTTAGGGTTTGGTTTAGGGTTAGGGTTCGGGTAGGGTTAGGGTTAGGTTTAGGGTTTGGTTTAGGGTTAGGGTTCGGGTAGGGTTAGGGTTAGGGTTCGGCTTCAGGTTAGGGTTAGGTTTACGGTTAGGGTATGTTTTAGGGTTAGGGTTCGGGTAGGGTTAGGGTTAAGCTGAGGTTTAGGGTTAGGGTTATGGTTAGGGTTAGGGTTCGGGTTAGGCTGAGGGTTAGGGTTAGGGTTAGGGTGAGGGTTAGGGTTAGAATTGGTGTTCGGGTTAGGGTTCGGGTTAGGGTTAGGTTTAGGGTTAGGGTTAGGGTTAGGGGTTCGAGTTTGGGGTCAGATTAGGGGTTAGGGTTAGGGTTAGGGTTAGGGTTAGGGTTCGGGTTAGGATTGGGTATAGGGTTAGGGTTCGGGTTAGGGTTCGGTTTCGGGTTAAGGTTAGGGTTAGGTTTATGGTTAGGTTTCGGGTTAGCGTTAGGGTTAGGGGTAGGGTTAGGGTAAGGGTTTGGTTTAGGCTTAGGGTTAGGGTTAGTGTTCACGTTACGCTTAGGGTTAGGTTTAGGGTTAGGGTTAGTTTTTGTAGTACGGTTAGGGTTAGGGTTAGGGTTAGGTTTCGGGTTAGGGTTAGGATTAGTTTTAGGGTTCGGGTTAGGGCTAGGGTTCTGGTTAGGGTTAGGGTTAGGGTAGGGTCAGTGTAATGGTCAGGATCAGGCGAAGGGTCTGGGTCAGGATATAGGGTTTGGGTTCCAGTTAGGGTACGGGTCGGGTAAGATACCACAGTGCCCAGGCACCGTCTGAGCTCTTCCCTCATCCCAGCGGTTTTGCTAGCAGGAGTTCAACCCCACAGAACCCAGCACGGAGACACCTGGGGCAGAAACGGCTTTCGACAAGCAATATGCTCTTGCTGTGGAAAACCTATCCCAAGTGGGGGTAGCCAGGTAAACAAAATGGAACACACCCAAGTGTAAGAAAAAACATTTCCCAGGCGTGGTCTAAGCCCCTACCTCGTCTCTGTGCTTTGGGAGCCGGAGGGACCCCCGAGGACCACGGCCCTGAGACCCCTTTGCAAAAAGCCGGCTTCCAACGGAAACAGTTTTCTTGAGGTGCAGACCCTATCCCAAGTGGTTGTGGCAAGGTAATGCAAATGCCCTCCACTTCTCTGGAAGAAACCACAGTGCCCAGCCATGTTCTAAGCCCTCCCATCCTCCCTGGGCTTCTGGCAGCAGGAGTGAAAAGAGAGGAGCAGAGTACTGGGACCAGTTTGACAAAAACCGGCTTCCCACACGAAAGTCTTTCTCCACGTGCAGACATGCTCCCAGGTGCCTGTGGCAAGGGGAAGGAAATGCCATACACTGACCTGGAAGAGACCACAGGGCCCAGGCACAGTCTGAATCCTTCTCTCATCCCGGCGGTTTTGCTAGCAGGAGTTCAACCCCAACGAACACAGCCCAGAGACCCCTGGGGCAAAAACGGCTGACGACGAACAAGAGGTGCTTGCTGTGGAAAACCTATCCCAAGTGGGGGTAGCCAGGTCAACAAAATGCCACACACCCAGGTGTAAGAAACAACATTGCCCAGGCATTGTCTAAGCCCCTCACCTCGTCCCTGTGCTTTGGGGAGCCGAGGGACACCCGAGGCCCACGGCCCTGAGACCCCTTTGCAAAAAGCCGGCTTCCCACGGAAACAGTTTTCCTGAGGTGCACACCCTATCCCAAGTGGTTGTGGCAAGGTAAAGCAAATGCCCTCCACTTCTCTGGAAGAAACCACAGTGCCCAGCCATGTTCTAAGCTCTCCCATCCTCCCTGGGCTTCTGGCAGCAGGAGTGAAAAGAGAGGAGCAGAGCACTGGGACCCGTTTGACAGAAACCGGCTTCCCACGAGAAAGTCCTTCTCCACGTGCAGACATGCTCCCCAGTGCCTGTGGCAAGGGGAAGGAAATGCCATACACTGACCTGGAAGAGACCACAGGGCCCAGGCACAGTCTGAACAATTCCCTCATCCCGGCAGTTTTGCTAGCAGGAGTTCAACCGCAACGAACACAGCCCGGAGACCCCTGGGGCAAAAACGGCTTCCTACGAACAAGAGGTGCTTGCTGTGGAAAACCTATCCCAAGTGGGGGTAGCCAGGTCAACGAAATGCCACACACCCAGTTGTAAGAAACAACATTGCCCAGGCACGGTCTAAGCCCCTCACCTCGTCCCTGTGCTTTGGGGAGCCGGAGGAACACCCGAGGCCCACTGCCCTGAGACACCTTTGGAAAAAGCAGGTTTCCGACGAAAAGAGTCTTCCTGAGGTGCAGACCCTATCCCAACTGGTTGTGGCAAGGTAATGCAAATGCCCTCCACTTCTCTGGAAGAAACCACACTGCCCAGCCATGTTCTTAGCCCTCCCATCCTCCCTGGGCTTGTGGCAGCAGGAGTGAAAAGAGAGGAGCACAGCAGTGGGACCCGTTTGACAAAAACCGGCTTCCTACGGAAAGTCTTTCTCCACGTGCAGACATGCTCCCAGGTGCCTGTGGCAAGGGGAAGGAAATGCCATACACTGACCTGGAAGAGACCACAGGGCCCAGGCACAGTCTGAACCCTTCCCTTATCCCGGCGGTTTTGCTAGCAGGAGTTCAACCCCAACGAACACAGCTCGGAGACCCCTGAGGCAAAAACAGCTTCCGACGAACAAGAGGTGCTTGCTGTGGAAAACCTATCCCAAGTGGGGGTAGCCAGGTCAACAAAATGCCACACACCCAGATGTAAGAAAAAACATTGCCCAGGCATGCTCTAAGCCCCTCACCTCGTCCCTGTGCTTTGGGGAGCCGGAGGGACAGCCGAGGCCCACGGCCCTGAGACCGCTTTGCAAAAAGCCAGCTTCCCACGGAAACAGTTCTCCTGAGGTGCACACCCTATCCCAAGTGGTTGTGGCAAGGTAATGCAAATGCCCTCCACTTCTCTGGAAGAAACCACAGTGCCCAGCCATGTTCTAAGCTCTCCCATCCTCCCTGGGCTTCTGGCAGCAGGAGTGAAAAGAGAGGAGCAGAGCACTGGGACCCGTTTGACAGAAACCGGCTTCCCATGAGAAAGTCCTTCTCCACGTGCAGACATGCTCCCCAGTGCCTGTGGCAAGGGGAAGGAAATGCCATACACTGACCTGGAAGAGACCACAGGGCCCAGGCACAGTCTGAACAATTCCCTCATCCCGGCAGTTTTGCTAGCAGGAGTTCAACCGCAACGAACACAGCCCGGAGACCCCTGGGGCAAAAACGGCTTCCTACGAACAAGAGGTGCTTGCTGTGGAAAACCTATCCCAAGTGTGGGTAGCCAGGTCAACGAAATGCCACACACCCAGTTGTAAGAAACAACATTGCCCAGGCACGGTCTAAGCCCCTCACCTCGTCCCTGTGCTTTGGGGAGCCGGAGGAACACCCGAGGCCCACTGCCCTGAGACACCTTTGGAAAAAGCAGGTTTCCGACGAAAAGAGTCTTCCTGAGGTGCAGACCCTATCCCAACTGGTTGTGGCAAGGTAATGCAAATGCCCTCCACTTCTCTGGAAGAAACCACAGTGCCCAGCCATGTTCTAAGCCCTCCCATCCTCCCTGGGCTTCTGGCAGCAGGAGTGAAAAGAGAGGAGCAGAGCAATGGGACCCGTTTGACAAAAACCGGTTTCCCACGGGAAAGTCTTTCTCCATGTGCAGACATGCTCCCAGGTGCCTGTGGCAAGGGGAAGGAAACGCCATACACTGACCTGGAAGAGACCACAGGGCCCAGGCACAGTCTGAACCCTTCCCTCATCCCGGCGGTTTTGCTAGCAGGAGTTCAACCCCAACGAACACAGCCCGGAGACCCCTGAGGCAAAAACGGCTTCCGAAGAACAAGAGGTGCTTGCTGTGGAAAACCTATCCCAAGTGGGGGTAGCAAGGTCAACGAAATGCCAGACACCAAGGTGTAAGAAACAACATTGCCCAGGCACGGTCAAAGCCCCTCACCTCGTCCCTGTGCTGTGCGGAGCCGGAGGGACCCCCGAGGCCCACGGCCCTGAGGCCCGTTGGGCAGAAAGCCGGCTTCCCAAGGAAACAGCTTTCCTGATGTGCAGACCCTATCCCAAGGAGTGGTGGCAAGGGATAGCAAATGCCATCCCCTTCTCTGGAAGAAACCCCAGTGCCCAGCCATGTTCTAAGCCCTCCCCTCCTCCTTGGGCTTCTGGCAGCAGGAGAGAAAAGAGAGGAGCACAGCACTGGGACCCTTTGACAGAAACGGGCTTCCCACGAGGAAGTCCTTCTCCACGTGCAGACATGCTTCCCAGTGCCTGTGGCAAGGTGAAGGAAATGCCATGCACTGAACTGGAAGAGACCACAGAGCCCAGGCACAGTCTGAGCCCTTCCCTCATCCCGGCGGTATTGCTAGCAGGAGTTCAACCCCAAGGAACACAGCCCAGAGACCACCTGGGGCCAAAACGGCTTCCCACAAACAATATGCTCTTGCTGTGGAAAACCTATCCCAAGTGGGGGTAGCCAGGTCAACAAAATGCCACACAACCACGTGGAAGAAACAACATGGCCCAGGCATGGTCTAAGCCCCTCACCTCGTCCCTGTGCTTTGGGGAGCCGGAGGGACACCGAGGCCCACGGCCCTGAGAACCCTTTGCAAAAAGCCGGCTTCCCACGGAAACAGCTTCCTGAGGTGCAGACCCTATCCCAAGGGGTGGTGGTAAGGGTAAGCAAATGCCATCTCCTTCTCTGCAATAAACCCCAGTGCCCAGCCATGTTCTAAGCCCTCCCCTCCTCCCTGGGCTTCTAGCAACAGGAGTGAAAAGAGAGGACGACAGCACTGGGACGCTTTGACAGAAACCGGCTTCCACGAGGAAGTCCTTCTCCACGTGCAGACATGCTCCCCAGTGCCTGTGGCAAGGTGAAGGAAATACCATACACTGACCTGGAAGAGACCACAAGGCCCAGGCACAGTTTGAGCCCTTCCCTCATCCCGGCGGTTTTGCTAGCAGGAGTTCCACCACAACGAACACAGCCCGGAGACCCCCTGTTGCACAAACGGCTTCCGACAAACAATATGCTCTTGCTGTAGAAAACCTATCCCAAGTGGGGGTAGCCAGGTCAACAAAATGCCACACAACCAGGTGGAAGAAACAACATGGCCCAGGCATGGTCTAAGCCCCTCACCTCGTCCCTGTGCTTTGGGGAGCCGGAGGGACAGTCGAGGCCCACGGCCTGAGACCCCTTTGCAAAAAGCCGGCTTCCCATGGAAACAGTTTTCCTGAGGTGCAGACCCTCTCCCAAGTGGTTGTGGCAAGGTAAAGCAAATGCCCTCCACTTCTCTGGAAGAAACCACAGTGCCCAGCCATGTTCTAAGCCCTCCCATCCTCCCTGGGCTTCTGGCAGCAGGAGTGAAAAGAGAGGAGCAGAGCACTGGGACCCGTTTGACAAAAACCGGCTTCCCACGGGAAAGTGTTTCTCCACGTGCAGACATGCTCCCAGGTGCCTGTGGCAAGGGGAAGGAAATGCCATACACTGACCTGGAAGAGACCCCAGGGCCCAGGCACAGTCTGAACCCTTCCCTCATCCCGGCGGTTTTCCTAGCAGGAGTTCAACCCCAAGGAACACAGCCCGGAGACCCCTGAGGCAAAAACGGCTTCCGAGGAACAATAGGTACTTGCTGTGGAAAACCTATCCCAAGTGGGGGTAGCCAGGTCAAGAAAATGCCACACACCCAGGTGTAAGAAACAACATTGCCCAGGCATGGTCTAAGCCCCTCACCTTGTCCCTGTGCTTTCGGGAGCCGGAGGGACAGCCGAGGCCCACGGCCCTGAGAACCCTTTGCAAAAAGCCGGCTTCCCACGGAAACAGCTTTCCTGAGGTACAGACCCTATCCCAAGGGGCGGAGGCAAGGGAAAAAAATGCCATCTCCTTCTCTGGAAGAAACCCCAGTGCCCAGCCATGTTCTAAGCCCTCCTCTCCTCCCTGGGCTTCTAGCAGCAGGAGTGAAAAGAGAGGAGGACAGCACTGGGACGCTTTGACAGAAACCGGCTTCCACGAGGAAGTCCTTCTCCACGTGCAGACATGCTCCCCAGTGCCTGTGGCAAGGTGAAGGAAATACCATACACTGACCTGGAAGAGACCACAGGGCCCAGGCACAGTCTGAGCCCTTCCCTCATCCCGGCGGTTTTGCTAGCAGGAGTTCCACCACAAGGAACACAACCCGGTGACCCCCTGGCGCCCAAACGGCTTCCGACGAACAATATGCTCTTCCTCTGGAAAACCTATCCCAAGAGGGGGTAGCCAGGTCAACAAAATGGCACACACCCAGGTGGAAGAGACAACTAGGCCCAGGCATGGTCTAACCCCTCACCTCCTCTCTGTGCTTTGGGGAGCCGGAGGGACCCCCGAAGCCCACGCCCCTGAGACCCGTTTGGCAGAAAGCCGGCCTCCCACGGAAACAGCTTTCCTGAGTTGCAGACCCTATCCCAAGGGGTGGTGGTAAGGGAAAGCAAATGCCATCTCCTCCTCTGCAATAAACCCCAGTGCCCAGCCATGTTCTAAGCCCTCCCCTCCTCCCTGGGCTTCTAGCAACAGGAGTGAAAAGAGAGGAGGACAGCACTGGGACGCTTTGACAGAAACCGGCTTCCACGAGGAAGTCCTTCTCCACGGGCAGACATGCTCCCCAGTGCCTGTGGCAAGATGAAGGAAATACCATACACTGACCTGGAAGAGACCACAGGGCCCAGGCACAGTCTGAGCCCTTCCCTCATCCCGGCGGTTTTGCTAGCAGGAGTTCCACCACAACGAACACAGCCCGGAGACCCCCTGGGGCCCAAAGGGCTTCCGACGAACAATATGCTCTTGCTGTGGAAAACCTATCCCAAGTGGGGGTAGCCAGGTCAACGAAATGCCACACACCCAGGTGTAAGAAACAACATTGCCCAGGCATGGTCTAAGCCCCTCACCTCGTCCCTGTGTTTGGGGAGCCCGAGGGACACCCGAGGCCCACGGCCCTGAGACCCCTTTGCAAAAAGCCGGCTTCCCACGGAAACAGTTTTTCTGAGGTGCAGACCCTCTCCCAAGTGGTTTTGGCAAGGTAAAGCAAATGCCCTCCACTTCTCTGGAAGAAACCACAGTGCCCAGCCATGTTCTAAGCCCTCCCATCCTCCCTGGGCTTCTGGCAGCAGGAGTGAAAAGAGAGGAGCAGAGCACTGGGACCCGTTTGACAAAAACCGGCTTCCCACGGGAAAGTCTTTCTCCATGTGCAGACATGCTCCCAGGTGCCTGTGGCAAGGGGAGGGAAATGCCATACACTGACCTGGAAGAGACCACAGGGCCCAGGCACAGTCTGAACCCTTAGCTAATCCCGGCGGCTTTGCTAGCAGGAGTTCAACCCCAAGGAACACAGCCCGGAGACCCCTGGGGCAAAAACGGCTTCCGACGAACAAGAGGTGCTTGCTGTGGAAAACCTATCCCAAGTGGGGGTAGCCAGGTCAACAAAATGCCACACACCCAGGTGTAACAAACAACATTGCCCTAGCACGGTCCAAGCCCCTCACCTCGTCCCTGTGCTTTGGGGAGCCGAAGGGACACCCGAAGCCCACGGCCCTGAGACCCCTTTGCAAAAAGCCGGCTTCCCACGGAAACAGTTTTCCTGAGGTGCAGACCCTATCCCAAGTGGTTGTGGTAAGGTAAAGCAAATGCCCTCCACTTCTCTGGAAGAAACCACAGTGCCCAGCCATGTTCTAAGCCCTCCCATCCTCCCTGGGCTTCTGGCAGCAGGAGTGAAAAGAGAGGAACAGAGCACTGGGACCCGTTTGACAAAAACGGCTTCCCACGGGAAAATCTTTCTCCACGTGCAGACATGCTCCCAGGTGCCTGTGGCAAGGGGAAGGAAATGCCATACACTGACCTGGAAGAGACCACAGGGCCCAGGCACAGTCAGAACCCTTCCCTCATCCCGGTAGTTTTGCTAGCAGGAGTTCAACCCCAACGAACACAGCCCGGAGACCCTGAGGCAAAAACGGCTTCCGAGGAACAAGAGATGCTTGACTAGAAAACCTATCCCAATTGGGGGTAGCCAGGTCAACAAAATGCAACACACCCAGGTGTAAGAAACAACATTGCCCAGACACGGTCTAAGCCCCTCACCTCGTCCATGTGCTTTGGGGAGACGGAGGGACAGCCGAGCCCCACGGCCCTGAGACCCCTTTGCAAAAAGCCGGCTTCCCTCGGAAACACTTTTCCTGCGGTACAGACCCTCTCCCAAGTGGTTGTTGCAAGGTAAAGCAAATGCCCTCCACTTCTCTGGAAGAAACCACAGTGCCCAGCCATGTTCTAAGCCCTCCCAACCTCCCTGGGCTTCTGGCAGCAGGAGTGAAAAGAGAGGAGCAGGGCACTGGGACCCGTTTGACAAAAACCGGCTTCCCACGGGAAAGACTTTCTCCATGTGCAGACATGCTCCCAGGTGCCTGTGGCAAGGGGAAGGAAATGCCATACACAGACATGGAAGAGGCCTCAGGGCCCAGGCACAGTATGAACCCTTCCCTCATCCCGGCGGTTTTGCTAGCAGGAGTTCACCCCAACGAACACAGCCCGGAGACCCCTGGGGCAAAAACGGCTTCCAACGAACAAGAGGTGCTTGACAGGAAAACCTATCCCAAGTGGGGGTAGCCAGGTCAACAAAATGCCACACACCCAGGTGTAAGAAACAACATTGCCCAGGCACGGTCTAAGCCCCTCACCTCGTCCCTGTGCTTTGGGGAGCCGGAGGGAAAGCCGATCCCCCCGGCCCTGAGACCCCTTTGCAAAAAGCCGGCTTCCCACGGAAAGAGTTTTCGTGAGGTGCACACCCTATCCCAAGTGGTTGTGGCAAGGTAATGCAAATGCCCTCCACTTCTCTGGAAGAAACCACAGTGCCCAGCCATGTTCTAAGCCCTCCCATCCTCCCTGGGCTTCAGGCAGCAGGAGTGAAAAGAGAGGAGCAGAGCACTGGGACCCGGTTGACAAAAACCGGCTTCCCACGGGACAGTCTTTCTCCACGTGCAGACATGCTCCCAGGTGCCTGTGGCAAGGGGAAGGAAATGCCATACACTGACCTGGAAGAGACCACAGGGCCCAGGCACAGTCTGAACCCCTCCCTCATCCCGACGGTTTTGATAGCAGGAGTTCAACCCCAACGAACACAGCCCGGAGACCCCTGGGGCAAAAACGGCTTCCGATGAGCAGTATACTCTTGCTGTGGAAAACCTATCCCAAATATGGGGTAGCCAGGTAAACAAAATGCAACACACCCAGGTGTAAGAAACAACATTGCCCAGGCATGTTGTAAGCACCTCACCTCGTCCCTGTGCTTTGGGGAACGGAGGGACACCCGAGGCCCACGGGCCTGAGATCCGTTTGGCCAAAAGCCGGCTTCCCACGGAAACAGTTTTCCTGAGGTGCAGACCCTCTCACAAGTGGTTGTGTCAAGGTAAAGAAATGCCATCCACTTCTCTGGAAGAAACCACAGTGCCCACCTATGTTCTAAGCCCTCCCCTCCTCCCTGGGCTTCTGGCAGCAGGAGTGAAAAGAGAGGAACACAGCAATGGGACCCTTTGACAGAAACCGGCTTCCCACGAGGAAGTCCTTCACCACGTGCACACATGCTCCCCAGTGCCTGTGGCAAGGTGAAGGAAATGCCATACACTGACATGGAAGAGGCCACAGGGCCCAGGCACAGTCTGAGCCTTTCCCTCATCCCGGCGGTTTTGCTAGCAGGAGTTCAACCCCAACGAACACAGCCCGGAGACCCGCTGGGGCCCAAACAGCTTCCGACGAACAATATGCTCTTGCTGTGGAAAACCTATCCCAAGTCGGTGTAGCCAGGTCAACAAAATGCGACACACCAAGGTGGAAGAGAAAACATGGCACAAGCATGGTCTAAGCCCCTACCTCGTCTCTGTGCTTTGGGGAGCCGGAGGGACCCCCGAGGCACACGGCCCTGAGGCCCGTTGGGCAGAAAGCCGGCCTACCATGGAAAAACTTTCCTGAGGTGCAGACCCTATCCCAAGGGGTGGTGGCAAGGGAAAAAAATGCAATCTCCTTCTCTGGAAGAAACCCCAGTGCCCAGCCATGTTCTAAGCCCTCTCCTCCTCCCTGGGCTTCTGGCAGCAGGAGTGAAAAGAGAGGAGCACAGCACTGGGTCCCGTTTGACAGAAACCGGCTTCCCCCGAGGAAGTCCTTCTCCACGTGCAGACATGCTCCCCAGTGCCTGTGGCAAGGTGAAGGAAATGCCATACACTGACCTGGAAGAGACCACAGGGCCCAGGCACAGTCTGAGCCCTTCCCTCATCCCGGCGGTTTTGCTAGCAGGAGGTCCACCACAACGAACACAGCCTGGAGACCCCCAGGGGCCCAAACGGCTTCCGACTAACAATATGCTCTTGCTGTGGAAAACGTATCCCAAGTGGGGGTAGCAAGGTCAACAAAATGCCACACACCCAGGTGGAAGAAATAACATGGCCCAGGCATGGTCTAAGCCCCTCACCTCGTCCCTGTGCTTTGGGGAGTCGGAGGGACCCCCGAGGCCCACGGCCCTGAGGCCCGTTGGGCAGAAAGCGGCTTCCCACGGAAACAGCTTTCCTGAGGTGCAGACCCTATCCCAAGGGGTGGTGGCAAGGGAAAGCAAATGCCATCCCCTCCTATGGAAGAAACCCCAGTGCCCAGCCATGTTCTAAGCCCTCCCCTCCTCCCTGGGCTTCTGGCAGCAGGAGTGAAAAGAGAGGAGCACAGCACTGGGACGGTTTGACAGAAACCGGCTTCCACGAGGAAGTCCTTCTCCACGTGCAGACATGCTCCCCAGTGCCTGTGGCAAGGTGAAGGAAATACCATACACTGACCTGGAAGAGACCACAGGGCCCAGGCACAGTCTGAGCCCTTCCCTCATCCCGGCGGTTTTGCTAGCAGGAGTTCCACCACAACGAACACAGCCCGGAGACCCCCTGGGGCCCAAACGGCTTCTGACAAACAATATGCTCTTGCTGTGGAAAACCTATCCCAAGTGGGGGTAGCCAGGTCAACAAAATGCCACACACCCAGGTGTAAGAAACAACATTGCCCAGGCACGGTCTAAGCCCCTCACCTCGTCCCTGTGTTTTGGGGAGCCGGAGAGAAAGCCGATCCCCACGGCCCTGAGACCCCTTTGCAAAAAGCCGGCTTCCCACGGAAACAGTTTTCCTGAGGTGCACACCCTATCCCAAGTGGTTGTGGCAAGGTAATGCAAATGCCCTCCACTTCTCTGGAAGAAACCACAGTGCCCAGCCATGTTCTAAGCCCTCCCATCCTCCCTGGGCTTCAGGCAGCAGGAGTGAAAAGAGAGGAGCAGAGCACTGGGACCCGTTTGACAAAAACCGGCTTCCCACGGGAAAGTCTTTCTCCATGTGCAGACATGCTCCCAGGTGCCTGTGGCAAGGGGAAGGAAATGCCATACACTGACCTGGAAGAGACCACAGGGCCAAGGCACAGTCTGAACCCTTCCCTCATCCCGACGGTTTTGATAGCAGGAGTTCAACCCCAACAAACACAGCCCGGAGACCCCTGGGGCAAAAACGGCTTCCGACGAACAAGAGGTGCTTGCTGTGGAAAACCTATCCCAAGTGGGGTAGCCAGGTCAACGAAATGCCAGACACTCAGGGGTAAGAAACAACATTGCCCAGGCACAGTCCAAGCCCCTCACCTCGTCCCTGTGCTTTGGGGAGCCGGAGGGATAGCCGAGGCCCACAGCCCTGAGACCCCTTTGCAAAAAGCCGGCTTCCCACCGAAACAGTTTTCCTGAGGTGCAGACCCTATCCCAAGAGGTTGTGGCAAGGTAATGCAAATGCCCTCCACTTCTCTGGAAGAAACCACAGTGCCCAGCCATGTTCTAAGCCCTCCCATCCTCCCTGGGCTTCTGGCAACAGGAGTGAAAAGAGAGGAGCAGGGCACTTGGACCCGTTTGACAAAAACCGGCTTCCCACGGGAAAGTCTTTCTCCACGTGCAGACATGCTCCCAGGTGCCTGTGGCAAGGGGAAGGAAATGCCATACACTGACCTGGAAGAGACAACAGGCCCAGGCACAGTCTGAACCCTTCCCTCATCCCGGCAGTTTTGCTAGCAGGAGTTCAACCCCAACGAACACAGCCCGGAGACGCTGAGGCAAAAACGGCTTCCGACGAAAAAGAGGTGCTTGCTGTGGAAAACCTATCTCAAGTGGGGGTAGCCAGGTCAACAAAATGCCACACACCCAGGTGTAAGAAACAACATTGCCCAGGCACTGTCTAAGCCCCTCACCTCGTCCCTGTGCTTTGGGGAGCCGGAGGGACAGCCGAGCCACACGGCCCTGAGACCCCTTTGCAAAAAGCCGGCTTCCCACGGAAACAGTTTTCCTGAGGTGCACACCCTATCCCAAGTGGTTGTGGAAAGGTAAAGCAAATGCCCTCCACTTCTCTGGAAGAAACCACAGTGCCCAGCCATGTTCTAAGCCCTCCCATCCTCCCTGGGCTTCTGGCAGCAGGAGTGAAAAGAGAGGAGCAGAGCACTGGGACCCGTTTGACAAAAACCGGCTTCCCACGGGAAAGTCTTTCTCCACGTGCAGACATGCTCCCAGGTGCCTGTGGCAAGGGGAAGGAAATGCCATACACTGAACTGGAAGAGACCACAGGGCCCTGGACCAGTCTGAACCCTTCCCTCATCCCGGCGGTTTTGACAGCAGGAGGTCAACCCCAACGAACACAGCCCGGAGACCCCTGGGGCAAAAACGGCTTTCGATGAACAAGAGGTGCTTGCTGTGGAAAACCTATCCCAAGTGGGAGTAGCCAGGTCAACAAAATGACACACACCCAGGTGTAAGAAACAACATTGCCCTAGCACGGTCCAAGCCCCTCAACTCGTCCCTGTTCTTTGGGGAGCTGGAAGGACACCCGAGGACCACGGCCCTGAGACCCCTTTGCAAAAAGCCGGCTTCCCACGGAAAACAGTTTTACTGAGGTGCACACCCTATCCCAAGTGGTTGTGGCAAGGTAAAGCAAATGCCCTCCACTTCTCTGATAGAAACCACAGTGCCCAGCCATGTTCTAAGCCCTCCCATCCTCCCTGGGCTTCTGGCAGCAGGAGTGAAAAGAGAGGAGCAGAGCACTGGGACCCGGTTGACAAAAACCGGCTTCCCACGGGAAAGTCTTTCTCCACGTGCAGACATGCTCCCAGGTGCCTGTGGCAAGGGGAAGGAAATGCCATACACTGACCTGGAAGAGACCACAGGGCCCAGGCACAGTCTGAACCCTTCCCTCATCCCGGCAGTTTTGCTAGCAGGAGTTCAACCCCAACGAACACAGCCCGGAGACCCTGAGGCAAAAACAGCTTCCGACGAAAAAGAGGTGCTTGCTGTGGAAAACCTATCCCAAGTGGGGGTAGCCAGGTCAACGAAATTCCACACACCCAGGTGTAAGAAACAACATTGCCCTGGCACGGTCTAAGCCCCTCAACTCGTCCCTGTGCTTTGGGGAGCCGGAGGGACAGCCGAGGCCCACGGCCCTGAGACCCCTTTGCAAAACCGGCTTCCCACGGAAACAGTTTTCCTGAGGTATAGACCCTCTCCCAAGTGGTTGTGGCAAGGTAAAGCAAATGCCCTCCAATTCTCTGGAAGAAACCACACTGCCCAGCCATGTTCTAAGCCCTCCCATCCTCCCTGGGCTTCTGGCAGCAGGAGTGAAAAGAGAGGAGCAGAGCACTGGGACCCGTTTGACAAAAACCGGCTTCCCACGGGAAAGTCTTTCTCCACGTGCAGACATGCTCCCAGGTGCCTGTGGCAAGGGGAAGGAAATGCCATACACTGACCTGGAAGAGACCACAGGGCCCAGGACCAGTCTGAACCCTTCCCTCATCCCGGCAGTTTTGCTAGCAGGAGTTCAACCCCAACGAACACAGCCCGGAGACCCTGAGGCAAAAACGGCTTCCGACGAAAAAGAGGTGCTTGCTGTGGAAAACCTATCCCAAGTGGGGGTAGCCAGGTCAACGAAATACCACACACCCAGGTGTAAGAAACAACATTGCCCAGGCACGGTCTAAGCCCCTCACCTCGTCCCTGTGCTTTGGGGAGCCGGAGGGACAGCCGAGGCCCACGGCCCTGAGACCCCTTTGCAAAAAGCCGGCTTCCCACGGAAACAGTTTTCCTGAGGTACAGACCCTCTCCCAAGTGGTTGTGGCAAGGTAAAGCAAATGCCCTCCACTTCTCTGGAAGAAACCACAGTGCCCAGCCATGTTCTAAGCCCTCCCCTCCTCCCTGGGCTTCTGGCAGCAGGAGTGAAAAGAGAGGAGCAGAGCACTGGGACCCGTTTGACAAAAACCGGCTTCCCACGGGAAAGTCTTTCTCCACGTGCAGACATGCTCCCAGGTGCCTGTGGCAAGGGGAAGGAAATGCCATACACTGACATGGAAGAGACCACAGGGCCCAGGACCAGTCTGAACCCTTCCCTCATCCCGGCGGTTTTGACAGCAGGAGGTCAACCCCAACGAACACAGCCCGGAGACCCCTGGGGCAAAAACGGCTTCCGACGAACAATACGTGCTTGCTGTGGAAAACCTATCCCAAGTGGGGTAGCCAGGTCAACAAAATGCCAAACACCCAGGTGTAAGAAACAACATTGCCCAGGCACGGTCCAAGCCCCTCACCTCGTCCCTGTGCTTTGGGGAGCCGGAGGGACACCCGAGGCCCACGGCACTGAGACCCCTTTGCAAAAAGCCGGCTTCCCACGGAAACAGTTTTCCTGAGATGCACACCCTATCCCAAGTGGTAGTGGAAAGGTAATGCAAATGCCCTCCACTTCTCTGGAAGAAACCACATTGCCCACCCATGTTCTAAGCCCTCCCATCCTCCCTGGGCTTCTGGCAGCAGGAGTGAAAAGAGAGGAGCAGAGCACTGGGACCCGGTTGACAAAAACCGGCTTCCCACGGGAAAGTCTTTCTCCACGCGCAGACATGCTCCCAGGTGCCTGTGGCAAGGGGAAGGAAATGCCATACACTGACCTGGAAGAGACCACAGGGCCCAGGACCAGTCTGAACCCTTCCCTCATCCCGGCAGTTTTGCTAGCAGGAGTTCAACCCCAACGAACACAGCCCGGAGACCCTGAGGCAAAAACGGCTTCCGACGAAAAAGAGGTGCTTGCTGTGGAAAACCTATCCCAAGTGGGAGTAGCCAGGTCAACGAAATGCCACACACCCAGGTGTAAGAAACAACATTGCCCAGGCACGGTCTAAGCTCCTCACCTCGTCCCTGTGCTTTGGGGAGCCGGAGGGACAGCCGAGCCCCACGGCTCTGAGACCCCTTTGCAAAAAGGCAGCTTCCCACGGAAAGAGTTTTCCTGAGGTGCAGACCCTATCCCAAGTGGTTGTGGCAGGTAAAGCAAATGCCCTCCACTTCTCTGGAAGAAACCACAGTGCCCAGCCATGTTCTAAGCCCTCCCATCCTCCCTGGGCTTCTGGCAGCAGGAGTGAAAAGAGAGGAGCAGAGCACTGGGACCCGTTTGACAAAAACTGGCTTCCCACGGGAAAGTCTTTCTCCACGTGCAGACATGCTCCCAGGTGCCTGTGGCAAGGGGAAGGAAATGCCATACACTGACCTGGAAGAGACCACAGGGCCCAGGCACAGTCTGAACCCTTCCCTCATCCCGGCGGTTTTGCTAGCAGGAGTTCAACCCCAACGAACACAGTCTGGAGACCCCTGGGGCAAAAACGGCTTCCGACGAACAAGAGGTGCTTGCTGTGGAAAACCTATCCCAAGTGGGAGTAGCCAGGTCAACGAAATGCCACACACCCAGGTGTAAGAAACAACATTGCCCAGGCACGGTCCAAGCCCCTCACCTCGTCCCTGTGCTTTGGGGAGCCGGAGGGACACCCGAGGCCCACGGCCCTGAGACCCCTTTACAAAAAGCCGGCTTCCCACGGAAACAGTTTTCCTGAGGTGCAGACCCTATCCCAAGTGGTAGTGGCAAGGTAATGCAAATGCCCTCCACTTCTCTGGAAGAAACCACAGTGCCCAGCCATGTTCTAAGCCCTCCCATCCTCCCTGGGCTTCTGGCAGCAGGAGTGAAAAGAGAGGAGCAGAGCACTGGGACCCGTTTGACAAAAACCGGCTTCCCACGGGAAAGTCTTTCTCCACGTGCAGACATGCTCCCAGGTGCCTGTGGCAAGGGGAAGGAAATGCCATACACTGACCTGGAAGAGACCACAGGGCCCAGGCACAGTCTGAACCCTTCCCTCATCCCGGCAGTTTTGCTAGCAGGAGTTCAACCCCAACGAACACAGCTCGGAGACCCTGAGGCAAAAATGGCTTCCGACGAACAAGAGGTGCTTGCTGTGGAAACCCTATCCCAAGTGGGAGTTGCCAGGTCAACAAAATGCCACACAGACAGGTGTAAGAAACAACATTGCCCAGGCACGGTCTAAGCCCCTCACCTCGTCCCTGTGCTTTGGGGAGCCGGAGGGACAGCCGAGGCCCACGGCCCTGAGACCCCTTTGCAAAAAGCCGGCTTCCCACGGAAACAGTTTTCCTGAGGTACAGACCCTCTCCCAAGTGGTTGTGGCAAGGTAAAGCAAATGCCCTCCACTTCTCTGGAAGAAACCACAGTGACCAGCGATGTTCTAAGCCCTCCCATCCTCCCTGGGCTTCTGGCAGCAGGAGTGAAAAGAGAGGAGCAGGGCACTGGGACCCGTTTGACAAAAACCGGCTTCCCACGGGAAAGTCTTTCTCCACGTGCAGACATGCTCCCAGGTGCCTGTGGCAAGGGGAAGGAAAAGCCATACACTGACCTGGAAGAGACCACAGGGCCCAGGACCAGTCTGAACCCTTCCCTCATCCCGGCGGTTTTGCTAGCAGGAGTTCAACCCCAAGGAACACAGCCCGGAGACCCTGAGGCAAAAACGGCTTCCGACGAACGAAGGCGCTTGCTGTTGAAAACCTATCCCAAGTGGGGGTAGCCAGGTCAATAAAATGCCACACACCCAGGTGTAAGAAACAACATTGCCCAGGCATGGTCTAAGCCCCTCACCTCGTCCCTGTGCTTTGGGGAGCCGGAGGGACAGCCGAGGCCCACGGCCCTGAGAACCCTTTGCAAAAAGCCGGCTTCCCACGGAAACAGCTTTCCTGATGTGCAGACCCTAACCCAAGGGGTGGTGGCAAGGGAAAAAAATGCCATCCCCTTCTCTGGGAGAAACGACAGTGCCCAGCCATATTCTAAGCCCTCCCCTCCTCCCTGGGTTCTGGCAGCAGGAGAGAAAAGAGAGGAGCACAGCACTGGGACCCGTTGACAGAAACCGGTTTCCCACGAGGAAGTCCTTCTCCACTTGCAGACATGCTTCCCAGTGCCTGTGGCAAGGTGAAGGAAATGCCATACACTGACCTGGAAGAGACCACAGGGCCCAGGCACAGTCTGAGCCTTTCCCTCATCCCGGCGGTTTTGCTAGCAGGAGTTCAACCCCAAGGAACACAGCCCGGAGACCCCCTGGGGCCCAAACGGCTTCCGACGAACAATATGTTCTTGCTGTGGAAAACCTATCCCAAGTGGGGTTAGGCTGGTCAACAAAATGCCACACACCCAGGTGGAAGAAACAACATGGCCCAGGCATGGTCTAAGCCCCTCACCTCGTCCCTGTGCTTTGGGGAGCCGGAGGGACCCCCGAGGCCCACGGCCCTGAGGCCCGTTGGGCAGAAAGCCGGCTTCAAAAGGAAACAGCTTTCCTGAGGTGCAGACCCTATCCCAAGGGGTGGTGGCAAGGGAAAGCAAATGCCATCCCCTTCCCTGGAAGAAACCCCAGTGCCCAGGCATTTTCTAATCCCTCCCCTCCTCCCTGGGCTTCTTACAGCAGGAGAGAAAAGAGAGGAGCACAGCACTGGGACCCTTTGACAGAAACCGGCTTCCCACGAGGAAGTCCTTCTCCACGTGCTGACATGCTTCCCAGTGCCTGTGGCAAGGTGAAGGAAATGCCATGCACTGACCTGGAAGAGACCACAGGGCCCAGGCACAGTCTGAGCCCTTCCCTCATCCCAGTGGTTTTGCTAGCAGGAGTTCAACCCCAAGGAACACAGCCCGGAGACCCCCTGGGGCCCAAACGGCTTCCGACAAACAATATGCTCTTGCTGTGGAAAACCTATCCCAAGTGGGGGTAGCCAGGTCAACAAAATGCCACACGACCAGGTGGAAGAAACAACATGGCCCAGGCATGGTCTAAGCCTCTCACCTCGTCCCTGTGCTTTGGGGAGCCGGAGGGAAAGCCGAGGCCCACGGCCCTGAGAACCCTTTGCAAAAAGCCGGCTTCCCACGGAAACAGCTGTCCTGAGGTGCAGACCCTATCCCAAGGGGTGGTGCAAGGGAAAAAAATGCCATCTCCTTCTCTGGAAGAAACCCCAGTGCCCAGCCATGTTCTAAGCCCTCCCCTCCTCCCTGGGCTTCTAGCACCAGGAGTGAAAAGAGAAAAGGACAGCACTGGGACCCTTTGACAGAAACCGGCTTCCCCCGAGGAAGTCCTTCTCCACGTGCACACATGCTCCCCAGTGCCTGTGGCAAGGTGAAGGAAATGCCATACACTGACCTGGAAGAGGCCACAGGGCCCAGGCACAGTCTGAGCCTTTCCCTCATCCCGGCGGTTTTGCTACCAGGAGTTCAACCCCAACGAACACAGCCCGGAGACCCGCTGGGGACCAAACGGCTTCCGACGAACAATATGCTCTTGCTGTGGAAAACCTATCCCAGGTGGGTATAGCCAGGTCAACAAAATGCCACACACCAAGGTGGAAGAGACAACATCGCCCAAGCATGGTCTAAGCCCCTACCTCGTCTCTGTGCTTTGGGGAACAGGAGGGACCCCCAAGGCACACGGCGCTGAGGCCCGTTGGGCAAAAAGCCGGCCTACCACGGAAAAGCTTTCCTGAGGTGCAGACCCTATCCCAAGGGGTGGTGGCAAGGGAAAAAAATGCCATCTCCTTCTCTGGAAGAAACCCCGGTGCCCAGCCATGTTCTAAGCCCTCCACTCCTCCCTGGGCTTCTGGCAGCAGGAGTGAAAAGAGAGGAACACAGGACTGGGACCCGTTTGACAGAAACCGGCTTCCCCCGAGGAAGTCCTTCTCCACGTGCAGACATGCTCCCCAGTGCCTGTGGCAAGGTGAAGGAAATACCATACACTGACCTGGAAGAGACCCCAGGGCCCAGGCACAGTCTGAGCCCTTCCCTCATCCCGGCGGTTTTGCTAGCAGGAGTTCAACCCCAACGAACACAGCCCGGAGCCCCCTGGGGCCCAAACGGCTTCCGAGGAACAATATGCTCTTGCTGTGGAAAACCTATCCCAAGTGGGGGTAGCCAGGTCAACAAAATGCCACACACCCAGGTGGAAGAAACAACATCGCCCAGGCATAGTCTAAGCCCCTCACCTCGTCCCTGTGCTTTGGGGAGCCGGAGGGACCCCCAAGGCCCACGGCCCTGAGGCCCGTTGGGCAGAAAGCCGGCTTCATAAGGAAACAGCTTTCCTGAGGTGCAGACCCTATCCCAAGGGGTGGTGGCAAGGGAAAGCAAATGCCATCCCCTTCTGTGGAAGAAACCCCAGTGCCCAGCCATTTTCTAAGCCCTCCCCTCCTCCCTGGGCTTCTGGCAGCAGGAGAGAAAAGAGAGGAGCACAGCACTGGGACCCTTTGACAGAAACCGGCTTCCCACGAGGAAGTCCTTCTCCACGTGCTGACATGCTTTCCAGTGCCTGTGGCAAGGTGAAGGAAACGCCATGCACTGACCTGGAAGAGACCACAGGGCCCAGGCACAGTCTGAGCCCTTCCCTCATCCCAGTAGTTTTGCTAGCAGGAGTTCAACCCCAAGGAACACAGCCCGGAGACCCCCTGGGGCCCAAACGGCTTCCAACAAACAATATGCTCTTGCTGTGGAAAACCTATCCCAAGTGGGGGTAGCCAGGTCAACAAAATGCCACACGACCAGGTGGAAGAAGCAACATGGCCCAGGCATGGTCTAAGCCCCTCACCTCGTCCCTGTGCTTTGGGGACCGGAGTGACAGGCGAGGCCCACGGCCCTGAGACCCCTTTGCAAAAAGCCGGCTTCCCACGGAAACAGCTGTCCTGAGGTGCAGACCCTATCCCAAGTGGTTGTGGCAAGGTAAAGCAAATGCCCTCCATTTCTCTGGAAGAAACCACAGTGCCCAGCCATGTTCTAAGCCCTCCCCTCCTCCCTGGGCTTCTGGCAGCAGGAGTGAAAAGAGAGGAGCACAGTACTGGGATCCGTTTGACAGAAACCGGCTTCCCAGGGGGAAGTCCTTCCCCACGTGCAGACATGCTCCCAGGTGCCTGTGGCAAGGGGAAGGAAATGCCATACACTGACCTGGAAGAGACCACAGGGCCCAGGCACAGTCTGAGCCCTTCCCTCATCCCGGCGGTTTTGCTAGCAGGAGTTCAACCCCAACGAACACAGCCCGGAGACCCCATGGGGCCCAAACGGCTTCCGACAAACAATATGCTCTTACTGTGGAAAACCTATCCCAAGTGGGGGTAGCCAGGTCAACAAATTGCCACACAACCAGGTGGAAGAAACAACATTGCCCAGGCATGGTCTAAGCACCTCACCTCGTCTCTGTGCTTTGGAGAGCCGGAGGGACACCCGAGGCCCACGGCCCTGAGGCCCGTTGGGCAGAAAGCCGGCTTCCCACGGAAAAAGCTTTCCTGAGGTGCAGACCCTATCCCAAGGGGTGGTGGCAAGGGAAAGCAAATGCCATCCCCTTCTCTGGAAGAAACCCCAGTGCCCAGCCATGTTCTAAGCCCTCCCATCCTCCCTTGCCTTCTGGCAGCAGGAGTGAAAAGAGAGGAGCACAGCACTGGGACCCTTTGAGAGAAACCGGCTTCCCACGACTAAGTCCTTCTCCACGTGTAGACATGCTTCCCAGTGCCTGTGGCAAGGGGAAGGAAATGCCATACACTGACCTGGAAGAGACCACAGGGCCCAGGCACAGTCTGAGCCTTTCCCTCATCCCGGCGGTTTTGCTAGCAGGAGTTCAACCCCAACGAACACAGCCCGGACACCCGCTGGAGCCCAAACGGCTTCCGATGAACAATATGCTCTTGCTGTGGAAAACCTATCCCAAGTGGGGGTAGCCAGGTCAACAAAATGCCACACACCCAGGTGGAAGAAACAACATGGCCCAGGCATGGTGTAAGCCCCTCACTTCGTTCCTGTGCTTTGGGGAGCCGGAGGGACCCCCAAGGCCCACGGCCCTGAGGCCCGTTGGTCAGAAAGCCGGCTTCCCACGGAAACAGTTTTCCTGAGGTGCACACCCTATCCCAAGTGGTTGTGGCAAGGTAATGCAAATGCCCTCCACTTCTCTGGAAGAAACCACAGTGCCCAGCCATGTTCTAAGCCCTCCCATCCTCCCTGGGCTTCTGGCAGCAGGAGTGAAAAGAGAGGAGCAGAGCACTGGGACCCGTTTGACAAAAACCGGCTTCCCACGGGAAAGTCATTCTCTACGTGCAGACATGCTCCCAGGTGCCTGTGGCAAGGGGAAGGAAATGCCATACACTGACCTGGAAGAGACCACAGGGCCCAGGCACAGTCTGAACCCTTCCCTTATCCCAGCGGTTTTGCTAGCAGGAGTTCAAACTCAAGGAACACAGCCCGGAGACCCCTGGGGCAAAAACGGATTCCGACGAACAATATGCTCTTGCTGTGGAAAACCTATCCCAAGTGGGGGTAGCCAGGTCAACAAAATGCCACATACCCAGGTGGAAGAAACAACATGGCCCAGGCATGGTGTAAGCCCCTCACCTCGTCCCTGTGCTTTGGGGAGCCGGAGGGACCCCCAAGGCCCACGGCCCTGAGGCCCGTTGGTCAGAAAGCCGGCTTCCCACGGAAACAGTTTTCCTGAGGTGCACACCCTATCCCAAGTGGTTGTGGCAAGGTAATGCAAATGCTCTCCACTTCTCTGGAAGAAACCACAGTGCCCAGCCATGTTCTAAGCCCTCCCATCCTCCATGGGCTTCTGGCAGCAGGAGTGAAAAGAGAGGAGCAGAGCACTGGGACCCGTTTGACAAAAACCGGCTTCCCACGGGAAAGTCTTTCTCCACGTGCAGACATGCTCCCAGGTGCCTGTGGCAAGGGGAAGGAAATGCCATACACTGACCTGGAAGAGACCACAGTGCCCAGGCACAGTCTGAACCCTACCCTCATCCCGGCGGTTTTGCTAGCAGGAGTTCAACCCCAACGAACACAGCCCGGAGACCCCTGAGGCAAAAACGGCTTCCGAGGAACAATAGGCGCTTGCTGTGGAAAACCTATCCCAAGTGGGGGTAGCCAGGTCAACAAAATGCCACACACCCAGGTGTAAGAAACAACATTGCCCAGGCATGGTCTAAGCCCCTCACCTTGTCTCTGTGCTTTGTAGAGCCGGAGGGACACCCGAGGCCCACGGCCCTGAGGCCCGTTGGGCAGAAAGCCGGCTTCCCACGGAAAAAGCTTTCCTGAGGTGCAGACCCTATCCCAAGGGGTGGTGGCAAGGGAAAGCAAATGCCATCCCCTTCTCTGGAAGAAACCCCAGTGCCCAGCCATGTTCTAAGCCCTCCCATCCTCCCTGGGCTTCTGGCAGCAGGAGTGAAAAGAGAGGAGCACAGCACTGGGACCCTTTGAGAGAAACCGGCTTCCCACGAGGAAGTCCTTCTCCACGTGCAGACATACTCCCCAGTGCCTGTGGCAAGGTGAAGGAAATGCCATACACTGACCTGGAAGAGACCACAGGGCCCAGGCACAGTCTGAGCCCTTCCCTCATCCCGGCGGTTTTGCTAGCAGGAGTTCAACCCCAACGAACACAGCCCGGAGACCCCTGGGGCCCAAACGGCTTCCGACGAACAATATGCTCTTGCTGTGGAAAACCTATCCCAAGTGGGGGTAGCCAGGTAAACAAAATGCCACACACCAAGGTGGAAGAGACAACATGGCCCAGGCATGGTCTAAGCCCCTCACCTCGTCTCTGTGCTTTGGGGAGCCGGAGGGACACCCGAGGCCAACGGCCCTGAGACCCGTTTGGCCAAAAGCCGGCTTCCCACGGAAACAGTTTTCCTGAGGTGCAGACCCTCTCACAAGTGGTTGTGGCAAGGTAAAGCAAATGCCATCCACGACTCTCGAAGAAACCATAGTGCCCAGCCATGTTCTAAGCCCTCCCATCCTCACTGGGCTTCTGGCAGCAGGAGTGAAAAGAGAGGAGCACAGCACTGGGACCCGTTTGACAAAAGCCGGCTTCCCACAAAAAAGTCTTTCTCCACGTGCAGACATCCTCCCAAGTGCTGAGGACATAGTACTGAGACATATTTGGCAGAAACGGGTTCAAATGAAAAATATTTCTTGATGTGCAAACTCTATCTTAATTTGTTGTGGCAAGCTAAAGGATGTGCCATATGCTTATTTGTAAGAAATAACTGGTCCCATGGACGGTCTGAGCCCTAAGATCATCACTGTTCTTTTGGTATCATGAGTTAAAACCGAGGCAAACAGCTGAGAAAATTTGGCAAAAACCGCCTTTCAATGAAATAAATTTTCTCTTTTGCAAACTCTATCATAATTGTTTGTGCCAATGTAAAGAAAATGCCATACGCTTATCTGTAAGAAACAAGTTTCCAGGATCGGTCTGAGCCCTCACATCATCATAGTGATTTCGGTAGCATTAGTTAATCCCAAACAACACGGTATTGAGACACATTTGACAAAAAACCGCTTCCAACGAAAAATATTTTGTTCATGTTGAAACCCTATCATATGTGGTCGTGGCAATGTAAAGAAAATGCCACACCCTTATGTGTAAGAAACAACATTACCCAGGAACAGTCTAAGCCCTAACATCATCACTGTGCTTTTGGTAGCATGAGTGAAACCCGAGGAATACAGCACTTAGACACATTTGGGAAAAACCGGCTTCCAATGAAAACTATTTTCTTAACGTGGAAACCCTATCACAAGGGGTTGTGGAAGGTAAAGTAAAAAAGCGGAGTTCCAACGAGAAATATTTTCTTCACGTAGAAACCCGTTCCTGGGCACTGTTGTTTCTTACACATAAGGGTGTGGCATTTATTTATCTGGCCACAACCACTTACGTTTGGGTTTGAAAGGGAAGAAAATATTATTCATTGGAACGCGATTTTTGCCAAATGTGTCTTAGTGCTGTTTGCCTCCGCTTTAACTCCCGCTCCCAAAAGCACAGTGCTGATATTAAGGCTCAGACTGTTCCAGGGCACTGTTGTTTCTTACAGATAAGCGTATGGCATTTTCTTTACATTGGCACAAACAATTATGGGTTTCGGGTTCGGGATCGGGTTAGGGGTTTGGGTTCTGGTTCTGGTTCGGGTAGGTTTCAGGTTCGGGTTCGGGTAGGGTTCGGGTTCGGGTTCGGGTAGGGTACGGTTTCAGTTACGGTTCGGGTTCGGTATCGGTTTCGCTTTCAGTTATGGATTCGGGTTCGGGTTCGGGTTAGGGGTTAGGGTTCGGGTTCGGGTTCTGGTTCGGTATTGGTTTCGCTTTCGAGTATGGATTCGGGTTCGGGTTCGGGTTCGGATTAGGGTTCGGGTTCGGGTTAGGATTAGGGTTCGGGTTCGGGTTCAGGCTCGGGTTAGGGTTCGGGTTAGGGTTAGGGTAAGGGTTCGGGTTCGGGTTCGGGTTCGGGTTAGGGTTCGGTTTAGGGTTAGGGTTAGGGTTAGGGTTAGGGTTAGGGTTCGGGTTAGGGTTCGGGTTCGGGTTCGGTTTCGGGTTAGGGTTAGGGTTAGGGTTCGGGTTCGGTTTCGGGATAGGGGTCGGGTTAGGGTTAGGGTTCGGTTTCGGGTTAGGGTTCGGGTTCGGGTTAGGTTTAGGGTTAGGTTTAGGGTTCGGGTTCGGGTTAGGGTTAGGGTCAGGGTCAGGGTTAGGGTTAGGGTTCGGGTTCGGGTTAGGGTTAGGGTTAGGGTTCGGGTTCGGTTTCGGGTTAGGGTTCGGGTTAGGGTTAGGGTTCGTGTTAGGGTTAGGGTTAGGGTTAGGGTTCGGGTTCCGGTTAGGGTTAGGGTTAGGGTTAGGTTTCAGGTTAGGGTTAGGGTTAGGGTTAGGGTTAGGTTTAGGGTTAGGTTTAGGGTTCGGGTTCGGGTTAGGGTTAGGGTCAGGGTTAGGGTTAGGGTTAGGGTTCGGGTTCGGGTTAGGGTTAGGGTTAGGGTTCGGGTTCGGTTTCGGGTTAGGGTTCGGGTTAGGGTTAGGGTTCGTGTTAGGGTTAGGGTTAGGGTTAGGGTTCGGGTTCCGGTTAGGGTTAGGGTTAGGGTTAGGGTTAGGGTTAGGTTTCAGGTTAGGGTTAGGGTTAGGGTTAGGGTTCGGTTTAGGGTTCGGGTTCGTTTTAGGGTTAAGTTTAGGGTTAGGATTTGGGTTAGGGTTCGGTTTTGGGTTAGCGTTCGGGTTAGGGTTAGATTTTGTGTTCGGGTTCGGGTTTGGGTTCGTGTTAGGGTTAGGGTTTGGGTTAGGGTTAGGGTTAGGGTTATTGTTCGGGTTCGGGTTCGGGTTCGGGTTAGGTTTCAGTTTAGGGATAGGGTTAGGGTTAGGGTCGGGTTAGGTTTAGTGTTCGGGTTAGGGTTACGGTTAGGGTTAGGGTTCGGGTTCGGTTTTGGGTTAGGTTTAGGGTTAGGGTTCGGGTTAGGGTTAGGGTTAGGTTTCCGGTTAGGGATAGGGTTAGGGTTAGGGTTAGGGTTAGGTTTCGGGTTAGGGTTAGGTTGCGGGATCGGTTTTGGTTTAGGGTTCGTGTTCGGGTATCGTTTGGGTTATGGTTAGTGTTTGGCTTCTGCTTCGGATTAGGTTTAGAGTTAGGGTTAGGGTTAGGTTTAGGGTTAGTGTTCGGATTAGGGTTAGGGTTAGGGTTAGGGTTAGGGTTAGGGTTCGGGTTAGGGTTAGGGTTAGGTTTCCGGTTAGGGATAGGGTTAGGGTTAGGTTCGGGTTAGGGTTAGGGTTCGGGTTAGGGTTAAGTTTCGGGTTCGGGTTATGGTTAGGGTTAGGGTTACGGTTAGGGTTAGGGTTACGATTCGGGTTAGGGTTAGCGTTTGGGTTAGGGTTACGGTGAGGGTTAGGGTTAGGGTTCGGGTTAGGGTTAGGGTAGTTTAGGGTTAGGGTTATGGTTAGGGTTAGGGTTAGAGTTCGGGTTAGGGTTCGGGTTAGGGTTAGGGTTTGGATTCGGGTTCGGGTTCGCGTTAGGGTTAGGGTTAGGGTTCGGGTTAGGGTTAGGGTTCGCGTTCCGATTATGGTTAGGGTTAGGGTTAGGGTTACGGTTAGGGTTAGGTTACGATTTGGGTTCGGGGTTGGGTTAGGGTTAGGGTTAGGTTTAGGGTTAGGGTTAGGGTTAGTTTTCGGGTTAGGGTTACGGTTAGGGTTTGGGTTAGAGTTAGGGTTCGGATAGGGTTAGGGTTAGAGTTAGGGCTCAGATTCGGGTTAGGGTTAAGTTTAATGTTAGTGTTAGAGTCAGGGTTAGGGTTAGCGTTCGTGTTAGGGTTCGGTTGAGGGTTAGGGTTAGGGTTAGGGTTAGGGTGAGGGTTCGGGTTAGGATCCGGGTTAGGTTTCGGGTTGATGTTCGCGTCAGGGTTAGTGTTCAGGTTCGGGTCAGGGTTCGGGTTAGGGTGAGGGTCAGGGTCAGTGTCAGGGTTTAGGGTTTAGGGTCAGGGTCAGTGTCAGGGTTAGGGTTACGGTTAGGGTTCGGGTTAGGGTTAGGGTTTGGGTTAGGGTAAGGGTTCGGGGAGGGTTAGGGTTAGGGTTCGGGTATGGGTTAGGGTTAGGGAAGGGTTCGGGTTCGGGTTAGGGTTAGGGTTCGGGTTAGGGTTTGATTTAGGGTTAGGGTTAGGGTTAGGGTTCGGGTTAGGGTTTGAGTTAGGGCCAGGGTTCGGGTTAGTTTTAGGGTTAGGGTTAGGGTTCTTGTAGGGTTAGGGTTAGGGTTAGGGTTAGGGGTTCGGGTTCGGGGTTCGGGTTCGGGTTAGGTTTTGGGTTCAAATTCGCGTCAGGTTTAGTGTTCTGGTTCGGGTCAGGTTTCGGTTAGCGTTCGGTTTCGGGGTTAAGGTAGGGTTAGGGTTATGGTTACGGTTCGGGTTAGGGTTAGGGTTAGGTTTAGGGTTAGGGTTTGGTTTAGGATTAGGGTTCAGGTAGGGTTAGCGTTAGGGTTCGGGTTCGGGTTAGGCTGAAGATTAGGGTTAGGGTTAGTGTTTGGGTTAGGGTTAGGTTTCGGGTTAGGGTTACTGTTAGGGTTACGTTTTGGGTTGGGGTTATGGTTAGGGTTAGAGTTCGGGTTAGGGTGAGGGTTCGGGTTAGGGTTAGGGTTCGGGTTAGGGTTAGGGTTCACGTTATGGTTAGGGTTAGGGTTAGGTTTAGTGTTCGTGTTCGGGTTAGGGTTAGGGTTAGGTTTCGGGTTTCTGTTCATGTTAGGGTTAGGGTTAGGGTTAGGGTTTAGGTTAGGATTCGGGTGAGGGTTAGGGTTAGGGTTCGGGTTAGGTTTAGGGTTAGGGTTTGGTTTAGGGTTAGGGTTTGGGAAGGGTTAGGGTTAGGTTTAGGGTTAGAGTTAGGGTTCGGGTTAGGGTTAGGGTTAGGGTTAGGGTTCACGTTATGGTTAGGGTTAGGGTTAGGTTTAGTGTTCGTGTTCGGGTTAGGGTTAGGGTTAGGTTTCGGGTTTCTGTTCATGTTAGGGTTAGGGTTAGGGTTAGGGTTTAGGTTAGGATTCGGGTGAGGGTTAGGGTTAGGGTTCGGGTTAGGTTTAGGGTTAGGGTTTGGTTTAGGGTTAGGGTTCGGGAAGGGTTAGGGTTAGGTTTAGGGTTTGGTTTAGGGTTAGGGTTCGGGCAGGGTTAGTGTTAGGGTTAGGGCTCAGATTCGGGTTAGGGTTAAATTTAATGTTAGTGTTAGAGTCACGGTTAGGGTTAGCGTTCGTGTTAGGGTTCGGGTGAGGGTTAGGGTTCGGGTTAGGGTTAGGGTTCGGGTTAGGGTTCGGGTTAGGTTTCGGGTTGATGTTTGCGTCAGGGTTAGTGTTCAGGTTCGGGTCAGGGTTCGGGTTAGGGTGAGGGTCAGGGTCAGTGTCAGGGTTTAGGGTTTAGGGTCAGGGTCAGGGTCAGGTTTAAGGTTAGGTTGAGGGTCAGGTTTGAGGGTTTAGGGTGAGGGTTAGGGTCAGGGTCATGGTCAGGGTCAGGGTTAGGTTTCGTGATTAGGGTTCGGGTCAGGTTCGGGTTCGGTTTAGGGATAGGGTTCGGGTTAGGGTTCGGGTGAGGGTTCACATTAGGGTTTGGGTTCATGTAAGGGTTCGGGTTAGGGTTAGGCTTAGGGTTAGGGGTTTGGTTTCGGGTTCAGGTTCGGGGTTTGGGTTCGGGTTCAGGTTCGCGTCAGGGTTAGGCTTCAGGTTCCGGTCAGGGTTCGGGTTAGGGTTAGGGTCAGGGTCAGTGTCAGGGTTAGGGTTAGGGTCAAGGTCAGTGTTTAGGGATTAGGGTTAGGGTGAGGGTACGGGTTAGGGTTAGGGTTACGGTTAGGGTTCGGGTTAGGGTTAGGGTTTGGGTTAGGGTTAGGGTTCGGGGAGGGTTAGGGTTAGGGTTCGGGTATGGGTTAGGGTTAGGGAAGGGTTTGGGTTCGGGTTAGGGTTAGGGTTCGGGTTAGGGTTTGAGTTAGGGTTAGGGTTAGGGTTAGGGTTAGGGTTCGGGTTAGGGTTTGAGTTAGGGCCAGGGTTCGGGTTAGTTTTAGGGTTAGGGTTAGGGTTACTGTTAGGGTTAGGGTTAGGGTTAGGGTTAGGGTGAGGATTAGGGTTAGGGTTAGTGTTCGGGTTAGGGTTAGGTTTCGGGTTAGGGTTACTGTTAGGGTTAGGTTTCGGGTTGGGGTTATGGTTAGGGTTAGAGTTCGGGTTAGGGTGAGGGTTCGGGTTAGGGTTAGGGTTCGGGGTAAGGTTCGGGTTAGGGTTAGGGTTAGGGTTAGGGTTCGGGTTAGGTTTAGGGTTTGGTTTAGGGTTAGGGTTCGGGTAGGGTTAGGGTTAGGTTTAGGGTTTGGTTTATGCTTAGGGTTCGGGTAGGGTTAGGGTTAGGGTTCGGCTTCAGGTTAGGGTTAGGTTTACGGTTAGGGTTTGTTTTAGGTTTAGGGTTCGGGTACGGTTAGGGTTAGGCTGAGGTTTAGGGTTAGGGTTAGGGTTCGGGTTAGGCTGAGGGTTAGGGTTCGGGTTAGGATTCGGTATAGGGTTAGGGTTCGGGTTCGGGTTAGGTTTCGGGTTAGGGTTAGGGTTAGGGTTCGGGTTCAGTTTCGGGTTAGGGGTCGGGTTAGGGTTAGGGTTCGGGTTCGGGTTAGGGTTCGGGTTCGGGTTAGGTTTCGGGTTAGGTTTAGGGTTCGGGTTCGGGTTAGGGTTAGGGTTCGGGTTCGATTTCGGGTTAGGGGTCGGGTTCGGGTTCGGGTTAGGGTTAGGGTCAGGGTCAGGGTAAGGGTTAGGGTTCGGGTTCGGGTTAGGTTTAGGGTTAGGGTTCGGGTTCGGGTTCGGTTTCGGGTTAGGGTTCGGGTTAGGGTTAGGGTTCGTGTTAGGGTTTGGGTTAGGGTTAGGGTTCGGGTTCGGGTTAGGGTTAGGGTTCGGGTTCGGTTTCGGGTTAGGGTTCGTGTTAGGTTACAGGTTAGGGATAGGGTTAGGGTTTGGGTCAGGTTAGGGTTAGTGTTCGTGTTAGGGTTAGGGTTAGGGGTAGGGTTCGGGTTAGGGTTCGTTTTCGGGTTAGGGTTTTGGTTAGGGTTAGGGTTCGGGTTCGGGTTCGGGTTCGGGTTAGGTTTCGGTTTAGGTTTAGGGTTCGGGTTACGGTTAGGGTTAGGGTTCGGGTTCGGTTTCGGGTTAGGGGTCGGGTTCGGGTTCGGGTTAGGGTTAGGGTAAGGGTTAGGGTTAGGTTTAGGGTTCTGGTTAGAGTTAGGGTTAGGGTTAGGGTTCGGGTTCGGTTTCGGGTTAGGGTTCGGGTTAGGGTTAGGGTTCATGTTAGGGGTAGGGTTAGGGTTCGGATTAGGGTTAGTGTTAGGGTTAGGGTTAGGTTTCGGGTTCGGTTAAGAGTTAGGGTTAGGGTTAGGGTTAGGGTTCGGGTTAGGGTTAGCGTTTGGGTTAGGGTTACGGTTAGGGTTAGGGTTAGGGTTCGGGTTAGGGTTAGGGTAGTTTAGGGTTAGGGTTATGGTTAGGGTTAGGGTTAGAGTTCGGGTTAGGGTTCGGGTTAGGGTTAGGGTTTGGATTCGGGTTCGGGTTCGCGTTAGGGTTAGGGTTAGGGTTCGGGTTAGGGTTAGGGTTCGGGTTCCGATTATGGTTAGGGTTAGGGTTAGGGTTACGGTTAATGTTAGGGTTACGATTTGGGTTCGGGGTTGGGTTAGGGTTAGGGTTAGGTTTAGGGTTAGGGTTAGGGTTAGGATCCGGGTTAGGTTTCGGGTTGATGTTCGCGTCAGGGTTAGTGTTCAGGTTCGGGTCAGTGTTCGGGTTAGGGTGAGGGTCAGGGTCAGTGTCAGGGTTTAGGGTTTAGGGTCAGGGTCAGGGTCAGGTTTAAGGTTAGGTTGAGGGTCAGGTTTAAGGGTTTAGGGTGAGGGTTAGGGAAGGGTCATGGTTAGGGTCAGGGTTAGGTTTCGTGATTAGGGTTCGGGTCAGGTTCGGGTTCGGTTTAGGGATAGGGTTCGGGTTAGGGTTCGGGTGAGGGTTCGCATTAGGGTTTGGGTTCATGTAAGGGTTCGGGTTAGGGTTAGGCTTAGGGTTAGGGGTTTGGTTTCGGGTTCAGGTTCGGGGTTTGGGTTCGGGTTCAGGTTCGCGTCAGGGTTAGGCTTCAGGTTCCGGTCAGGGTTCGGGTTAGGGTTAGGGTCAGGGTCAGTGTCAGGGTTAGGGTTAGGGTCAAGGTCAGTGTTTAGGGATTAGGGTTAGGGTGAGGGTACGGGTTAGGGTTAGGGTTACGGTTAGGGTTCGGGTTAGGGTTAGGGTTTGGGTTAGGGTTAGGGTTCGGGGAGGGTTAGGGTTAGGGTTCGGGTATGGGTTAGGGTTAGGGAAGGGTTCGGGTTCGGGTTAGGGTTAGGGTTCGGGTTAGGGTTTGAGTTAGGGTTAGGGTTAGGGTTAGGGTTCGGGTTAGGGTTTGAGTTAGGGCCAGGGTTCGGGTTAGTTTTAGGGTTAGGGTTAGGGTACTTGTAGCGTTAGGGTTTGGGTTAGGGGTTCGGGTTCGGGGTTCGGTTTCGGGTTAGGTTTTGGGTTCAAATTCGCGTCAGGTTTAGTGTTCTGGTTCGGGTCAGGTTTCGGTTAGCGTTCGGTTTCGGGTTAAGGTTAGGGTTAGGGTTATGGTTACGGTTCGGGTTAGGGTTAGGGTTAGCTTTAGGGTTAGGGTTTGGTTTAGGATTAGGGTTCAGGTAGGGTTAGCGTTAGGGTTCGGGTTCGGGTTCGGCTGAAGATTAGGGTTAGGGTTAGTGTTCGGGTTAGGGTTAGGTTTCGGGTTAGGGTTAGGGTTAGGGTTACGTTTTGGGTTGGGGTTATGGTTAGGGTTAGAGTTCGGGTTAGGGTGAGGGTTCGGGTTAGGGTTAGGGTTCGGGTTCGGGTTAGGGTTAGGGTTAGGGTTCACGTTATGGTTAGGGTTAGGGTTAGGTTTAGTGTTCGTGTTAGGGTTAGGGTTAGGGTTAGGTTTCGGGTTTCTTTTCATGTTAGGGTTAGGGTTAGGGTTAGGGTTTAGGTTAGGATTCGGGTGAGGGTTAGGGTTAGGGTTCGGGTTAGGTTTAGGTTTAGGGTTTGGTTTAGGGTTAGGGTTCGGGTAGGGTTATGGTTAGGTTTAGGGTTTGGTTTAGGGTTAGGGTTCGGGTAGGGTTAGGGTTAGGGTTCGGCTTCAGGTTAGGGTTAGGTTTACGGTTAGGGTTTGTTTTAGGGTTAGGGTTCGGGTAGGGTTAGGGTTAGGGTTAGGGTTAGGGTTCAGGTCAGGTTTTGGGTTTGGGTTAGGTCAGGGTCAGCGTCAGGGTTTAGGGTCTAGGGTCAGGGTCAGGTTCATGGTCAGGATCAGGGTTAGTGTTAGGGTCACGGTGAGGTTTTAGGGTTTAAGTTTAGGGTTAGGGATAGGGTTCGGGTTCGGGTTAGGGTTAGGGTTCGCGTTTGGGTTATGGTTCGGGTTCGGGTTCGTTTTCGGTTAGGGTTAGGGTTAGGGTTAGGGTTAGAATTGGTGTTCGGGTTAGGGTTCGGGTTAGGGTTAGGTTTAGGGTTAGGGTTAGGGTTAGGGGTTCGGGTTTGGGGTCAGGTTAGGGGTTCGCGTTCAGGTTCGGGTTCAAGTTCGCATCACGGTCAGTGTTCAGGTTCGGGTCAGGGTTCGGTTTAGGGTTAGGGTCAGGGTCAGGGTCAGGGTTTAGGGTTTAGGGTCAGGGTAAGGGTCAGGGTCAGTTTTAGGGTTAGGGTTAGGGTTATGGTTTGGGTTAGGGTTCGGGTTAGGGTTAGGGTTCGAGTTAGGGTTCGGTTTCGGGTTAAGGTTAGGGTTAGGGTTATGGTTAGGGTTCGCGTTAGCGTTAGGGTTAGGGTTAGGGTTAGGGTTTGGTTTAGGGTTAGGGTTAGGGTTAGGGTTCATGTTAGGGTTAGGTTTAGGGTTAGGGTTAGTTTTCGTGTTAGGGTTAGGGTTAGGGTTAGGTTTCGGGTTCAGGTTCATGTTAAGGTTAGGGTTCGGGTTAGGGTTAGGGTTAGGTTTCGTGTTAGGGTTAGGATTAAGGTTAGGGTTCGGGTTAGGGCTAGGGTTCTGGTTAGGGTTATGGTTCGGTTTAGCGTTAGGGTTAGGGTTAGGGTTCTGTTTCGAGTAGGGTTACGGTTAGGATTCGGGTTCAGGTTCGTGTTAGGCTGAGGGTTAGGGTTAGTGTTAGGTTTAGGGTTCGGGTTACGTTTCAGGTTCGGGTTCGAGTAAGGGTTAGGGTAAGGGTTAGGATTAGGAGAGGGTTAGGGTTAGGGTTACTGTTAGGGTTAGGTTTTGGGTTAGGGTTCGTGTTAGGGTACGGGTTAGGGTTAGGGTTCGGGTTAGGGTTAGGTTTAGGGTTATATTTCGGGTATGGTTAGGGTTAGGGTTAGAGTTCTGGTTAGGATTTGGGTTCGGGTTAGGGTTCGGGTTAGGGCTAGGGTTCGGGTTCGGGTTAGGGTTCGGGTTAGGGGTTCGGGTTTGGGTTCGTGTTAGGGATTCGGGTTCGGGTTAGGGTTAGGGTTCGGGTTCAGATTCATGTCAGGGTTAGGGTTTGGGTTCCGGTCAGGGTTCGGGTTAGGGTAGGGTCAGGGTCAGGGTCAGGGTTAGGTTTGGGGTCAGGGTCAGGTATTAGGGTTTAGGGTTAGGATTAGGGTCAGGGTCATGGTCAGGATCAGGGTCAGGGTCAGTGTCAGGGTTAGGGTTCGTGTTCGGTTGACAGTTCGCGTCGGGTTCCGGTTCGGGTTAGGGATGGGGTTAGGGTTAGTGTTCGGGTTAGGGTTCGGCTTAGGGTTAGGTTTCGGGTAAGGGTTCGGGTTCGGGTTCGGGTTACGGTACGGGTTATGGTTAGGTTTCGGGTTAGGGTTAGGGTTAGGGTCGGGTTAGTTTTAGGGTTAGGGTTAGGGTGACGGTTAGGGTTCGGGTTAGGGTTAGGTTTCAGCTTAGGGTTAGGGTTCTGGTTAGGGTTAGGGTTCGGGTTAGGGTTAGGATCAGGGTCAGGGTTTAGGGATTAGGGTCAGTGTCAGGGTCAGCGTTAGGTTTAGGGTGAGGGTCATGGTTAGGGTTAGGGTCAGGGTCAGGTTTTAGGGTTTGGGGTTAGGGTTAGGTTCAGGGTTAGGATTAGGGTTAGGGTTAGGGTTTGGGTTCGGTTTAGGCTTAGGGTTAGGGTTTGTGTTCGGGTTAGGGTTAGGTTTAGGGTTAGGGTTAGGCTGAGGTTTAGGGTTAGGGTTATGGTTAGGGTTAGGGTTCGGGTTAGGCTGAGGGTTAGTGTTAGGGTTAGGGTTTGGTTTAAGGTTAGGGTTCGGGTTCAAGTTCACGTCAGGGTTAGTGTTCGGGTTAGGGTTAGGGTAAGGGTTAAGTTAGGGTTAGAATTCGGATTCGGGTTAGGCTGAGGGTTAGGGTTAGGTTTAGGGTCCTTTTAGGGTTCAGGTTAGGGTTAGCGTTCGGTTTAGGACTAGGGTTCGGGTTAGGGATACGGTTCAGTTTAGGGTTAGGGTTCGGGTAAGGGTTCGGGTTCGGGTTAGGGTACGGGTTAGGGTTAGGGTTACCGTTCGGGTTCGGGTTCGGGTTAAGTTAGGGTTAGGGTTAGGGTTAGGGTTCGGGTTAGGGTTCGGGTTAGGGTTTGAGTTAGGGTTAGGGTTAGGGTTAGGGTTAGGCTTAGGGTTAGGGTTTGGTTTAGGGTTAGGGTTCGGGTAGCGTTAGGGTTAGGGTTAGGGTTAGGGTTAGGTTTCGGGTTCGGGTTATGGTTAGGGTTAGGGTTATGGTTAGGGTTAGGGTTCGGGTTCGGTTTTGGGTTAGGTTAGGGTTAGGGTTCGGGTTAGGGTTAGGGTTAGGTTTCCGGTTAGGGATAGGGTTAGGGTTAGGGTTAGGGTTAGGTTTCGGGTTAGGGTTAGGTTGCGGGATCGGTTTTGGTTTAGGGTTCGGGTTCGGGTATCGTTTGGGTTATGGTTAGTGTTTGGCTTTGGGTTCGGGTTAGGATTAGAGTTAGGGTTAGGGTTAGGTTTAGGGTTAGTGTTCGGATTAGGGTTAGGGTTAGGGTTAGGGTTAGGGTTAGGGTTCGGGTTAGGGTTAGGGTTAGGTTTCCGGTTAGGGATAGGGTTAGGGTTAGGGTTGGCTTAGGGTTAGGGTTCGGGTTAGGGTTAGCATTCGGGTTAGGGGTACGGTTAGGGTTAGGGTTAGGGTTCGGGTTAGGGTTACGATTAGGTTTCAGGTTAGGGATAGGGTTAGCGTTAGGGTTCGAGTCAGGGTTAGGGTTCCAGTTATGGTTAGGGTTAGGGTTAGGTTTCGGGTTAGGGTTAGGGTGCGGGATCGGTTTTGGTTTAGGGTTCGGGTTCGGGTATCGTTTGGGTTATGCTTAGTGTTTGGCTTCGGGTTCGGGTTAGGTTTAGAGTTAGGGTTCATGTTAGGTTTAGGGTTAGGGTTCGGATCAGGGTTAGGGTTAGGGTTAGGGTTAGGTTTCGGGTTCGGTTTAGGGTTAGGGTTTGGGTTAGGGTTAGGGTTCGGTTTCGGGTTCGGGTTAGGGTTAGGGTTAGGTTTCCGGTTAGGGATAGGGTTATGGTTAGGGTCGGGTTAGGGTTAGGGTTCGGGTTATGGTTAGGGTTAGTGTTAGGGTTAGGGTTAGGGTTAGGGTTAGGGTTACGGTTAGGGTTAGGGTTACGATTCGGGTTAGGGTTAGCGTTTGGGTTAGGGTTACGGTTAGGGTTTGGGTTAGGGTTAGGGTTCGGATAGGGTTAGGGTTAGAGTTAGGGCTCAGATTCGCGTTAGCGTTAAGTTTAATGTTAGGGTTAGGGTTAGGGTTAGGGTTAGGGTTAGGGTTAGGGTTAGCGTTCGTGTTAGGGTTCGGGTGAGGGTTAGGGTTAGGGTTAGGGTTAGGGTTCGGGTTAGGATTCGGGTTAGGTTTCGGGTTGATGTTCGCGTCAGGGTTAGTGTTCAGGTTCGGGTCAGGGTTCGGGTTAGGGTGAGGGTCAGGGTCAGTGTCAGGGTTTAAGGTTTAGGGTCAGGGTCAGTGTCAGGGTTAGGGTTAGGGTTAGGGTTCGGGTTAGGGTTAGGGTTTGGGTTAGGGTTAGGGTTCGGGGAGGGTTAGGGTTAGGGTTCGGGTATGGGTTAGGGTTAGGGAAGGGTTCGGGTTCGGGTTAGGGTTAGGGTTCGTGTTAGGGTTTGAGTTAGGGTTAGGGTTAGGGTTAGGGTTCGGGTTAGGGTTTGAGTTAGGGCCAGGGTTCGGGTTAGTTTTAGGGTTAGGGTTAGGGTTCTTGTAGGGTTAGGGTTAGGATTAGGGTTAGGGGTTCGGGTTCGGGGTTCGGTTTCAGGTTAGGTTTTGGGTTCAAATTCGCGTCAGGTTTAGTGTTCTGGTTCGGGTCAGGTTTCGGTTAGCGTTCGGTTTCGGGTTAAGGTTAGGGTTAGGGTTATGGTTACGGTTCGGGTTAGGGTTAGGGTTAGGTTTAGGGTTAGGGTTTGGTTTAGGATTAGGGTTAGGGTTAGGGTTAGGGTTACTGTTAGGGTTAGGGTTAGGGTTAGGGTTAGGGTTAGGGTGAGGATTAGGGTTAGGGTTAGTGTTCGGGTTAGGGTTAGGTTTCGGGTTAGGGTTACTGTTAGGGTTAGGTTTCGGGTTGGGGTTATGGTTAGGGTTAGAGTTTGGGTTAGGGTGAGGGTTCGGGTTAGGGTTAGGGTTCGGGTTAGGGTTAGGGTTCACGTTATGGTTAGGGTTAGGGTTAGGTTTAGTGTTCGTGTTAGGGTTAGGGTTAGGGTTAGGATTCGGGTTTCTGTTCATGTTAGGGTTAGGGTTAGGGTTAGGGTTTGGGGTAGGTTTCGGGTGAGGGTTAGGGTTAGGGTTCGGGTTAGGTTTAGGTTTAGGGTTTGGTTTAGGGTTAGGGTTCGGGTAGGGTTAGGGTTAGGGTTCGGCTTCAGGTTAGGGTTAGGTTTACGGTTAGGGTTTGTTTTAGGTTTAGGGTTCGGGTAGGGTTAGGGTTAGGCTGAGGTTTAGGGTTAGGGTTAGGGTTCGGGTTAGGCTGAGGGTTAGGGTTAGGGTTAGGGTTAGGGTTAGAATTGGTGTTCGGGTTAGGGTTGAGGTTAGGGTTACGTTTAAGGTTAGGTTAGGGTTAGTGTTCGAGTTTGGGGTCAGGTTAGGGGTTAGGGTTAGGGTTAGGGTTAGGGTTAGGGTTCGGGTTAGGATTCGGTATAGGGTTAGGGTTCGGGTTAGGGTTCACGTTACGCTTAGGGTTAGGTTTAGGGTTAGGGTTAGTTTTCGTGGTAGGGTTAGGGTTAGGGTTATGTTTCGGGTTAGGGTTAGGATTAGTGTTAGGGTTCGGGTTAGGGCTAGGGTTCTGGTTAGGATTAGGGTTAGGGTTAGGGTCAGGGTAATGGTCAGGATCAGGCTAAGTGTCTGGGTCAGGGTATAGGGTTTGGGTTCCAGTTAGGGTACGGGTCAGGTAAGAGACCACAGTGCCCAGGCACCGTCTGAGCTCTTCCCTCATCCCGGCGCTTTTGCTAGCAGAAGTTCAACCCCAACGAACACAGCCCGGAGACCCCTGGGGCAAAAACGGCTTCCGACGAACAATAAGCTCTTGCTGTGGAAAACCTATCCCAGTGGGGGAAGCCAGGTAAACAAAATGCCACACACCCAGGGGTAAGAAACAACATTGCCCAGGCATGGTCTAAGCCCCTCACCTCGTCCCTGTGCTTTGGGGAGCCGGAGGGACACCCGAGGACCACGGCCCTGAGACCCCTTTGCAAAAAGCCGGCTTCCCACGGAAACAGTTTTCTTCAGGTGCAGACCCTATCCCAAGTGGTTGTGGCAAGGTAATGCAAATGCCCTCCACTTCTCTGGAAGAAACCACAGTGCCCAGCCATGTTCTAAGCCCTCCCATCCTCCCTGGGCTTCTGGCAGCAGGAGTGAAAAGAGAGGAGCAGAGCACTGGGACCCGTTTGACAGAAACCGGCTTCCCACGGGAAAGTCTTTCTCCTCGTGCAGACATGCTAACAAGTGCTTGTCGCAATGTGAAGGAAATGCCATACACTGACCTGTAAGAGACCACAGGGCCCAGGCACAGTCTGAACCCTTCCCTCATCCCGACGGTTTTGATAGCAGGAGTTCAACCCCAACGAACACAGCCCGGAGACCCTGAGGCAAAAACGGCTTCCGACGAACGAAGGCGCTTGCTGTTGAAAACCTATCCCAAGTGGGGGTAGCCAGGTCAATAAAATGCCACACACCCAGGTGTAAGAAACAACATGGCCCAGGCATGGTCTAAGCCCCTCACCTCGTCCCTGTGCTTTGGGGAGCCAGAGGGACAGCCGAGGCCCACGGCCCTGAGAACCCTTTGCAAAAAGCCGGCTTCCCACGGAAACAGCTTTCCTGATGTGCAGACCCTATCCCAAGGGGTGGTGGCAAGGGAAAAAAATGCCATCTCCTTCTCTGGAAGAAACCCCAGTGCCCAGCCATGTTCTAAGCCCTACCCTCCTCCCTGGGCTTCTAGCACCAGGAGTGAAAAGAGAAAAGGACAGCACTGGGACCCTTTGACATAAACCGGCTTCCCCCGAGGAAGTCCTTCTCCACGTGCAGACATGCTCCCCAGTGCCTGTGGCAAGGTGAAGGAAATGCCATACACTGACCTGGAAGAGGCCACAGGGCCCAGGCACAGTCTGAGCCTTTCCCTCATCCCGGCGGTTTTGCTACCAGGAGTTCAACCCCAACGAACACAGCCCGGAGACCCGCTGGGGCCCAAACGGCTTCCGACGAACAATATGCTCTTGCTGTGGAAAACCTATCCCAAGTGGGGGTAGCCAGGTCAATAAAATGCCACACACCCAGGTGTAAGAAACAACATTGCCCAGGCATGGTCTAAGCCCCTCACCTCGTCCCTGTGCTTTGGGGAGCCGGAGGGACAGCCGAGGCCCACAGCCCTGAGAACCCTTTGCAAAAAGCCGGCTTCCCACGGAAACAGCTTTCCTGAGGTGCAGACCCTATCCCAAGGGGTGGTGGCAAGGGAAAAAAATGTCATCTCCTTCTCTGGAAGAAACCCCAGTGCCCAGCCATGTTCTAAGCCCTCCCCTCCTCCCTGGGCTTCTGGCAGCAGGAGTGAAAAGAGAGGAGCACAGCACTGGGACCCGTTTGACAGAAACCGGCTTCCCACGAGGAAGTCCTTCTCCACATGTAGACATGCTTCCCAGTGCCTGTGGCAAGGGGAAGGAAATGCCATACACTGACCTGGAAGAGACCACAGGGCCCAGGCACAGTCTGAGCCCTTCCCTCATCCCGGCAGTTTTGCTAGCAGGAGTTCAACCCCAAGGAACACAGCCCGGACACCCCCCGGGGCCCAAACGGCTTCCGACGAACAATATGCTCTTGCTGTGGAAAACCTAACCCAAGTGGGGGTAGCAAGGTCAACAAAATGCCACACACCCAGGTGGAAGAAACAACATGGCCCAGGCATGGTCTAAGCCCCTCACCTCGTCCCTGTGCTTTGGGGAGCCGGAGGGACCCCCGAGGCCCACGGCCCTGAGGCCCGTTGGGCAGAAAGCCGGCTTCCCACGGAAACAGCTTTCCTGAGGTGCAGACCCTATCCCAAGGGGTGGTGGCAAGGGAAAGCCAATGCCATCCCCTTCTCTGGAAGAAACCCCAGTGCCCAGCCATGTTCTAAGCCCTCCCATCCTCCCTGGGCTTCTGGCAGCAGGAGTGAAAAGAGAGGAACACAGCACTGGGACTCTTTGACAGAAACCGGCTTCCAACGAGGAAGTCCTTCTCCCCGTCCAGACATGCTCCCCAGTGCCTGTGGCAAGGTGAAGGAAATGCCATACACTGACCTGGAAGAGACCACAGGGCCCAGGCACAGTCTGAGCCCTTCCCTCATCCCGGCGGTTTTGCTAGCAGGAGTTCAACCCCAACGAACACAGCCCGGAGACCCCTGGGGCCCAAACGCCTTCCGACGAACAATATGCTCTTGCTGTGGAAAACCTATCCCAAGTGGGGGTAGCCAGGTCAACAAAATGCCACACACCAAGAGACAACATGGCCCAGGCATGGTCTAAGCCCCTCACCTCGTCTCAGTGCTTTGGGGAGCCGGAGGGACACCCGAGGCCCACGGCCCTGAGACCCGTTTGGCCAAAAGCCGGCTTCCCACGGAAACAGTTTTCCTGAGGTGCAGACCCTCTCACAAGTGGTTGTGGCAAGGTAAAGCAAATGCCATCCACGACTCTGGAAGAAACCGTAGTGCCCAGCCATGTTCTAAGCCCTCCCATCCTCACTGGGCTTCTGGCAGCAGGAGTGAAAAGAGAGGAGCACAGCACTGGGACCCGTTTGACAAAAGCCGGCTTCCCACGAAAAAGTCTTTCTCCACGTGCAGACATCCTCCCAAGTGCTGAGGACATAGTACTGAGACATATTTGGCAGAAACGTGTTCAAATGAAAAATATTTCTTGATGTGCAAACTCTATCTTAATTTGTTGTGGCAAGCTAAAGGATTTGCCATATGCTTATTTGTAAGAAATAACTGGTCCCATGGACGGTCTGAGCCCTAAGATCATCACTGTTCTTTTGGTATCATGAGTTAAAACCGAGGCAAACAGCTGAGAAAATTTGGCAAAAACCGCCTTTCAATGAAATAAATTTTCTCTTTTGCAAACTCTATCATAATTGTTTGTGCCAATGTAAAGAAAATGCCATACGCTTATCTGTAAGAAACAAGTTTCCAGGATCGGTCTGAGCCCTCACATCATCATAGTGATTTCGGTAGCATTAGTTAATCCCAAACAACACGGTATTGAGACACATTTGACAAAAAACCGCTTCCAACGAAAAATATTTTGTTCATGTTGAAACCCTATCATATGTGGTCGTGGCAATGTAAAGAAAATGCCACACCCTTATGTGTAAGAAACAACATTACCCAGGAACAGTCTAAGCCCTAACATCATCACTGTGCTTTTGGTAGCATGAGTGAAACCCGAGGAATACAGCACTTAGACACATTTGGGAAAAACCGGCTTCCAATGAAAACTATTTTCTTAACGTGGAAACCCTATCACAAGGGGTTGTGGAAGGTAAAGTAAAAAAGCGGAGTTCCAACGAGAAATATTTTCTTCACGTAGAAACCCGTTCCTGGGCACTGTTGTTTCTTACACATAAGGGTGTGGCATTTATTTATCTGGCCACAACCACTTACGTTTGGGTTTGAAAGGGAAGAAAATATTATTCATTGGAACGCGATTTTTGCCAAATGTGTCTTAGTGCTGTTTGCCTCCGCTTTAACTCCCGCTCCCAAAAGCACAGTGCTGATATTAAGGCTCAGACTGTTCCAGGGCACTGTTGTTTCTTACAGATAAGCGTATGGCATTTTCTTTACATTGGCACAAACAATTATGGGTTTCGGGTTCGCGTTCGGGTTAGGGGTTTGGGTTCTGGTTCTGGTTCTGGTTCGGGTAGGTTTCAGGTTCGGGTTCGGGTAGGGTTCGGGTTCGGGTTCGGGTAGGGTTCGGTTTCAGTTACGGTTCGGGTTCGGTATCGGTTTCGCTTTCAGTTATGGATTCGGGTTCGGGTTCGGGTTAGGGGTTAGGGTTCGGGTTCGGGTTCTGGTTCGGTATTGGTTTCGCTTTCGAGTATGGATTCGGGTTCGGGTTCGGGTTAGGATTAGGGTTCGGGTTCGGGTTAGGATTAGGGTTCGGGTTCGGGTTCGGGTTCAGGCTCGGGTTAGGGTTCGGGTTAGGGTTCGGGTTCGGGTTCGGGTTAGGGTTCGGTTTAGGGTTAGGGTTCGGGTTACGGTTAGGGTTAGGGTTCGGTTTAGGGTTAGGGTTAGGGTTAGGGTTCGGGTTAGGTTTCGGGTTAGGGTTAGGGTTAGGGTTCGGGTTCGGTTTCGGGTTAGGGGTCGGGTTAGGGTTAGGGTTCGGGTTCGGGTTAGGGTTCGGATTCGGGTTAGGTTTCGGGTTAGGTTTAGGGTTCGGGTTAGGGTTAGGGTTAGGGTTCGGGTTCGGTTTCGGGTTAGGGGTCGGGTTCGGGTTCGGGTTAGGGTTAGGGTTCGGGTTCGGTTTCGGGTTAGGGTTCGGGTTAGGGTTAGGGTTCGGGATCAGGTTAGGGTTAGGGTTAGGGTACGGGTTCGGTTTCGGGTTAGGGTTCGGGTTAGGGTTAGGGTTCGTGTTAGGGTTCGGGTTAGGGTTAGGGTTCGGGTTCGGGTTAGGGTTAGGGTTCGGGTTCGGTTTCGGGTTAGGGTTCGGGTTAGGGTTAGGGTTCGTGTTAGGGTTTGGGTTAGGGTTAGGGTTAGGGTTAGGGTTAGGGTTAGTTTTCGTGTTAGGGTTACGGTTAGGGTTTGGGTTAGGGTTAGGGTTCGGATAGGGTTAGGGTTAGAGTTAGGGCTCAGATTCGGGTTAGGGTTAAGTTTAATGTTAGTGTTAGAGTCACGGTTAGGGTTAGCGTTCGTGTTATGGTTCGGGTGAGGGTTAGGGTTAGGGTTAGGGTTAGGGTTCGGGTTAGGATTCGGGTTAGGTTTCGGGTTGATGTTCGCGTCAGGGTTAGTGTTCAGGTTCGGGTCAGGGTTCGGGTTAGGGTGAGGGTCAGGGTCAGTGTCAGGGTTTAGGGTTTAGGGTCAGGGTCAGGGTCAGGTTCAAGGTTAGGTTCAGGGTCAGGTTTGAGGGTTTAGGGTGAGGGTTAGGGTCAGGGTCATGGTCAGGGTCAGGGTTAGGTTTCGTGATTAGGGTTCGGGTCAGGTTCGGGTTCGGTTTAGGGATAGGGTTCGGGTTAGGGTTCGAGTGAGGGTTCGCATTAGGGTTTGGGTTCATGTAAGGGTTCGGGTTAGGGTTAGGCTTAGGGTTAGGGGTTTGGTTTCGGGTTCAGGTTCGGGGTTTGGGTTCGGGTTCAGGTTCGCGTCAGGGTTAGGCTTCAGGTTCCGGTCAGGGTTCGGGTTAGGGTTAGGGTCAGGGTCAGTGTCAGGGTTAGGGTTAGGGTCAAGGTCAGTGTTTAGGGATTAGGGTTAGGGTGAGGGTACGGGTTAGGGTTAGGGTTACGGTTAGGGTTCGGGTTAGGGTTAGGGTTTGGGTTAGGGTTAGGGTTCGGGCAGGGTTAGGGTTAGGGTTCGGGTATGGGTTAGGGTTAGGGAAGGGTTTGGGTTCGGGTTAGGGTTAGGGTTCGGGTTAGGGTTTGAGTTAGGGTTAGGGTTAGGGTTAGGGTTCGGGTTAGGGTTTGAGTTAGGGCCAGGGTTCGGGTTAGTTTTAGGGTTAGGGTTAGGGTTCTTGTAGGGTTAGGGTTAGGGTTAGGGTTAGGGGTTCGGGTTCGGGGTTCGTGTTCGGGTTAGGTTTTGGGTTCAAATTCGCGTCAGGTTTAGTGTTCTGGTTCGGGTCAGGTTTCGGTTAGCGTTCGGTTTCGGGTTAAGGTTAGGGTTAGGGTTATGGTTACGGTTCGGGTTAGGGTTAGGGTTAGGTTTAGGGTTAGGGTTTGGTTTAGGATTAGGCTTCAGGTAGGGTTAGCGTTAGGGTTTGGGTTCGGGTTAGGCTGAAGATTAGGGTTACGGTTAGTGTTCGGGTTAGGGTTAGGTTTCGGGTTAGGGTTACTGTTAGGGTTAGGTTTCGGGTTGGGGTTATGGTTAGGGTTAGAGTTCGGGTTAGGGTGAGGGTTTGGGTTAGGGTTAGGGTTCGGGTTAGGGTTAGGGTTAGGGTTAGGGTTCACGTTATGGTTAGGGTTAGGGTTAGGTTTAGTGTTCGTGTTAGGGTTAGGGTTAGGGTTAGGTTTCGGGTTTCTGTTCATGTTAGGGTTAGGGTTAGGGTTAGGGTTTGGGGTAGGATTCGGGTGAGGGTTAGGGTTAGGGTTCGGGTTAGGTTTAGGGTTAGGGTTTGGTTTAGGGTTAGGGTTCGGGTAGGGTTAGGGTTAGGTTTAGGGTTTGGTTTATGGTTAGGGTTCGGGTAGGGTTAGGGTTAGGGTTCGGCTTCAGGTTAGGGTTAGGTTTACGGTTAGGGTTTGTTTTAGGTTTAGGGTTCGGGTAGGGTTAGGGTTAGGCTGAGGTTTAGGGTTAGGGTTATGGTTAGGGTTAGGGTTCGGTTTAGGCTGAGGGTTAGGGTTAGGGTTAGGGTTAGAATTGGTGTTCGGGTTAGGGTTCGGGTTAGGGTTAGGTTTAGGGTTAGGGTTAGGGTTAGGGTTCGAGTTTGGGGTCAAGTTAGGGGTTAGGGTTAGGGTTAGGGTTAGGGTTCGGGTTAGGATTCGGTATAGGGTTAGGGTTCGGGTTAGGGTTCACGTTACGCTTAGGGTTAGGTTTAGGGTTAGGGTTAGTTTTCGTGGTAGGGTTAGGGTTAGGGTTATGTTTCGGGTTAGGGTTAGGATTAGTGTTAGGGTTCGGGTTAGGGCTAGGGTTCTGGTTAGTGTTAGGGTTAGGGTTAGGGTCAGGGTAATGGTCAGGATCAGGCTAAGGGTCTGGGTCAGGATATAGGGTTTGGGTTCCAGTTAGGGTACGGGTCAGGTAAGAGACCACAGTGCCCAGGCACCGTCTGAGCTCTTCCCTCATCCCGGCGGTTTTGCTAGCAGGAGTTCCACCAAACGAACACAGCCCGGAGACCCCCTGGGGCCCAAACGTCTTCCGAGGAACAATATGCTCTTGCTGTGGAAAACCTATCCCAAGTGGGTGTAGCCAGGTCAACAAAATGCCACACACCAAGGTGGAAGAGACAACATGGCCGAGGCATGGTCTAAGCCCCTCACCTGGTCTCTGTGCTTTGGGGAGCCGGAGGGACTCCCGAGGCCCACGGCCCTGAGGCCCGTTGGGCAGAAAGCCAGCTTCCCAAGGAAACAGCTTTCCTGAGGTGCAGACCCTGTCCCAAGGGGTGGTGGCAAGGGAAAGCAAATGCCATCCCCTTCTCTGGAAGAAACCCCAGTGCCCAGCCATGTTCTAAGCCCTCCCCTCCTCCCTGGGCTTCTGGCAGCAGGAGAGAAAAGAGAGGAGCACAGCACTGGGACCCTTTGACAGAAACCAGCTTCCCACGAGGAAGTCCTTCTCCACGTACAGACATGCTTCCCAGTGCCTGTGGCAAGGTGAAGGAAATGCCATACACTGACCTAGAAGAGACCACAGGGCCCAGGCACAGTCTGAGCCCTTCACTCATCCCAGCGGTTTTGCTAGCAGAAGTTCATCCCCAAGGAACACACCCCGGAGACCCCTGGGGCAAAAACGGCTTCCGACGAACAATAGGTGCTTGCTGTGGAAAACATATCCCAAGTGGGGGTAGCCAGGTCAACAAAATGCCAAACACCCAGGTGTAAGAAACAACATTGCCCAAGCATGGTCTAAGCCACTCACCTCGTCCCTGTGCTTCGGGGAGCCGGAGGGACAGCCGAGCCCCACGGCCCTGAGACCCCTTTGCAAAAAGCCGGCTTCCCACGGAAACAGTTTTCCTGAGGTGCAGACCCTATCCCAACTGGTTGTGGCAAGGTAATGCAAATGCCCTCCACTTCTCTGGAAGAAACCACAGTGCCCAGCCATGTTCTAAGCCCTCCCATCCTCCCTGGGCTTCTGGCAGCAGGAGTGAAAAGAGAGGAGCAGAGCACTGGGACCCCTTTGACAAAAACCGGCTTCCCACGGGAAAGTCTTTCTCCACGTGCAGACATGCTCCCAGGTGCCTGTGGCAAGGGGAAGGAAATGCCATACACTGACCTGGAAGAGACCACAGGGCCCAGGCACAGTCTGAACCCTTCCCTCATCCCGGCGGTTTTGCTAGCAGGAGTTCAACCCCAACGAACACACTCCAGAGATCCCTGAGGCAAAAATGGCTTCCGAGGAAAAATAGGCGCTTACTGTGGAAAACCTATCCCAAGTGGGGGTAGCCAGGTCAACAAAATGCCACACACCCAGGTGTAAGAAACAACATTGCCCAGCCATGTTCTAAGCCCTCCCCTCCTCCCTGGGCTTCTGGCAGCAGGAGAGAAAAGAGAGGAGCACAGCACTGGGACCCTTTGACAGAAACCGGCTTCCCACGAGGAAGTCCTTCTCCACGTGCAGACATGCTCCCCAGTGCCTGTGGCAAGGTGAAGGAAATGCCATACTCTGCCCTGGAAGAGGCCAGAGAGCCTAGGCACAGTCTGAGCCTTTCCCTCATCCCGGCGGTTTTGCTAGCCGGAGTTCAACCCCAACGAACAAAGCCCGGAGACCCGCTGGGGCCCAAACGGCTTCCGACGAACAATATGCCGTTCCTGTGGAAAACCTATCCCAAGTGGGGGTAGCCAGGTCAACAAAATGCCACACACCCAGGTGGAAGAAACAACATGGCCCAGGCATGGTCTAAGCCCCTCACTTCGTCCCTGTGCTCTGGGGAGCCGTAGGGACCCCCGAGGCCCACGGCCCTGAGGCCCGTTGGTCAGAAAGCCGGCTTCCCACGGAAACAGCTTTCCTGAGGTGCAGACCCTATCCCAAGGGGTGGTGGCAAGGGAAAGCAAATGCCATCCCCTTCTCTGGAAGAAACCCCAGTGCCCAGCTATGTTCTAAGCCGTCCCTTCCTCCCTGGGCTTCTGGCAGCAGGAGTGAAAAGAGAGGAGCACAGCACTGGGACCCGTTTGACAGAAACCGGCTTCCCCCGACGAAGTCCTTCTCCACGTGCAGACATGCTCCCCAGTGCCTGTGGCAAGGTGAAGGAAATGCCATACACTAACCTGGAAGAGACCACAGAGCCCAGGCACAGTCTGAGCCCTTCCCTCATCCCGGTGGTTTTGCTAGCAGGAGGTCCACTGCAAGGAACACAGCACGGAGACCCCCTGGGGCCCAAACGGCTTCGGAGGAACAATATGCTCTTGCTGTGGAAAACCTATCCCAAGTGGGGGTAGCCAGGTCAACAAAATGCCACCCACCCAGGTGGAAGAAACAACATGGTCCAGGCATGGTCTAAGCCCCTCACCTCGTCCCTGTGCTTTGGGGAGCCGGAGGGACCCCCAAGGCCCACGGCCCTGAGGCCCGTTCGGCAGAAAGCCGGCTTCCCAAGGAAACAGCTTTCCTGAGGTGCAGACCCTATCCCAAGGGGTGGTGGCAAGGGAAAGCAAATGCCATCCCCTTCTCTGGAAGAAACCCAGGTGCCCAGCCATGTTCTAAGCCCTCCCCTCCTCCCTAGGCTTCTGGCAGCAGGAGAGAAAAGAGAGGAGCACAGCACTGGGACCCTTTGACAGAAACCGGCTTCCCACGAGGAAGTCCTTCTCCACGTGCAGACATGCTTCCCAGTGCCTGTGGCAAGGTGAAGGAAATGCCATACACTGACCTAGAAGAGACCACAGGGCCCAGGCACAGTCTGAGCCCTTCACTCATCCCAGCGGTTTTGCTAGCAGGAGTTCATCCCCAAGGAACACACCCCGGAGACCCCTGGGGCAAAAACGGCTTCCGAAGAACAATAGGTGCTTGCTGTGGAAAACCTATCCCAAGTGCGGGTAGCCAGGTCAACAAAATGCCACACACCCAGGTGTAAGAAACAACATTGCCCAGCCATGTTCTAAGCCCTCCCCTCCTCCCTGGGCTTCTGGCAGCAGGAGAGAAAAGAGAGGAGCACAGCACTGGGACGCTTTGACAGAAACCGGCTTCCCACGAGGAAGTCCTTCTCCACGTGAAGACATGCTCCCCAGTGCCTGTGGCAAGTGAAGGAAATGCCATACACTGACCTGGAAGAGACCACAGGGCCCAGGCACAGTCTGAACCCTTCCCTCATCCCGGCGGTTTTGCTAGCAGGAGTTCCACCACAACGAACACAGCCCGGAGACCCCCTGGGGCCTAAACGTCTTCCGAGGAACAATATGCTCTTGCTCTGGAAAACCTATCCCAAGTGGGTGTAGCCAGGTCAACAAAATGCCACACACCAAGGTGGAAGAGACAACATGGCCGAGGCATGGTCTAAGCCCCTCACCTGGTCTCTGTGCTTTGGGGAGCCGGAGGGACCCCCGAGGCCCACGGCCCTGAAGCCCGTTGGGCAGAAAGCCGGCTTCCCAAGGAAACAGCTTTCCTGAGGTGCAGACCCTATCCCAAGGGGTGGTGGCAAGGGAAAGCAAATGCCATCCCCTTCTCTGGAAGAAACCCCACTGCCCACCAATGTTCTAATCCCTCCCCTCCTCCCTGGGCTTCTGGCAGCAGGAGTGAAAAGAGAGGAACACAGCACTGGGACCCTTTGACAGAAACCGGCTTCCCACGAGGAAGTCCTTCTCCACGTGCAGACATGCACCCCAGTGCCTGTGGCAAGGTGAAGGAAATGCCATACTCTGCCCTGGAAGAGGCCACAGGGCCCAGGCACAGTCTGAGCCTTTCCCTCATCCCGGCGGTTTTGCTAGCAGGAGTTCAACCTCAACGAACAAAGCCCGGAGACCCGCTGGGGCCCAAACGGCTTCCGACGAACAATATGCCGTTGCTGTGGAAAACCTATCCCAAGTGGGGGTAGCCAGGTCAACAAAATGCCACACACCCAGGTGGAAGAAACAACATGGCCCAGGCATGGTCTAAGCCCCTCACTTCGTCCCTGTGCTCTGGGGAGCCGTAGGGACCCCCGAGGCCCTCGGCCCTGAGGCCCGATGGTCAGAAAGCCGGCTTCCCACGGAAACAGCTTTCCTGAGGTGCAGACCCTATCCCAAGGGGTGGTGGCAAGGGAAAGCAAATGTCATCCCCTTCTCTGGAAGAAACCCCAGTGCCCAGCCATGTTCTAAGCCGTCCCTTCCTCCCTGGGCTTCTGGCAGCAGGAGTGAAAAGAGAGGAGCACAGCACTGGGACCCCTTTGACAGAAACCGGCTTCCCCCGAGGAAGTCCTTCTCCACGTGCAGACATGCTCCCCAGTGCCTGTGGCAAGGTGAAGGAAATGCCATACACTAACCTTGAAGAGACCACAGAGCCCAGGCACAGTCTGAGCCCTTCCCTCATCCCGGCGGTTTTGCTAGCAGGAGGTCCACCGCAAGGAACACAGCACGGAGACCCCCTGGGGCCCAAACGGCTTAGGAGGAACAATATGCTCTTGCTGTGGAAAACGTATCCCAAGTGGGGGTAGCCAGGTCAACAAAATGCCACACACCCAGGTGGAAGAAACAACATGGCCCAGGCATGGTCTAAGCCCCTCACCTCGTCCCTGTGCTTTGGGGAGCCGGAGGGACCCCCAAGGCCCACGGCCCTGAGGCCCGTTGGGCAGAAAGCCGGCTTCCCAAGGTAACAGCTTTCCTGAGGTGCAGACCCTATCCCAAGGGGTGGTGGCAAGGGAAAGCAAATGCCATCCCCTTCTCTGGAAGAAACCCCAGTGCCCAGCCATGTTCTAAGCCCTCCCCTCCTCCCTGGGCTTCTGGCAGTAGGAGAGAAAAGAGAGGAGCACAGCACTGGGACCCTTTGACAGAAACCGGCTTCCCACGAGGAAGTCCTTCTCCACGTGCAGACATGCTTCCCAGTGCATGTGGCAAGGTGACGGAAATGCCATACACTGACCTGGAAGAGACCACAGGGCCCAGGCACAGTCTGAGCCCTTCCCTCATCCTGGCGGTTTTGCTAGCAGGAGTTCAACCCCAAGGACCACTGCCCGGAGATCCCTGGGGCAAAAACTGCTTCTGAGGAACAATAGGTGCTTGCTGTGGAAAACATATGCAAATGGGAGTAGCCAGGTCAACAAAATGCCACACACCCAGGCAGAAGAAACAACATGGCCCAGGCATGGTCTAAGTCCCTCACCTCGTCTCTGTGCTTTGGGGAGCCGGAGGGACCCCCGAGGCCCACGGCTCTGAGGCCCGTAGGGCAGAAAGCCGGCTTCCCCCCGAAACAGGTTTCATGAGGTGCAGACCTTATCCCAAGGGGTGGTGGTCAGGGAAAGCAAATGCCATCCCCTTCTCTAGAAGAAACCCCACTGCCTACCAATGTTCTAAGCCCTCCCCTCCTCCCTGGGCTTCTGGCACCAGGAGTGAAAATAGAGGAAGACAGCACTGGGACCCTTTGACAGAAACCGGCTTCCCACGAGGAAGTCCTTCTCCACGTGCAGACATGCTCCCCAGTGCCTGTGGCAAGGTGAAGGAAATGCCATACACTGACCTGGAAGAGACCACAGGGCCCAGGCACAGTCTGAACACTTCCCTCATCCCGGTGGTTTTGCTAGCAGGAGGTCCACCGCAAGGAACACAGCACGGAGACCCCCTGGGGCCCAAACGGCTTCCGAGGAACAATATGCTCTTGCTGTGGAAAACCTATCCCAAGTGGGGGTAGCCAGGTCAACAAAATGCCACACACCCAGGTGGAAGAAACAACATGGCCCAGGCATGGTCTAAGTCCCTCACCTCGTCCCTGTGCTTTGGGGAGCCGGAGGGACCCCCAAGGCCCACGGCCCTGAGGCCCGTTGGGCAGAAAGCCGGCTTCCCAAGGAAACAGCTTTCCTGAGGTGCAGACCCTATCCCAAGGGGTGGTGGCAAGGGAAAGCAAATGCCATCCCCTTCTCTGGAAGAAACCCCAGTGCCCAGCCATGTTCTAAGCCCTCCCCTCCTCCCTGGGCTTCTGGCAGCAGGAGAGAAAAGAGAGGAGCACAGCACTGGGACCCGTTTGACAAAAGCTGGCTTCCCACAAAAAAGTCTTTCTCCACGTGCAGACATCCTCCCAAGTGCTGAGGACATAGTACTGAGACATATTTGGCAGAAACGGGTTCAAATGAAAAATATTTCTTGATTTGCAAACTCTATCTTAATTTGTTGTGGCAAGGTAAAGGATGTGCCATATGCTTATTTGTAAGAAATAACTGGTCCCATGGACGGTCTGAGCCCTAAGATCATCACTGTTCTTTTGGTATCATGAGTTAAAACCGAGGCAAACAGCTGAGAAAATTTGGCAAAAACCGCCTTTCAATGAAATAAATTTTCTCTTTTGCAAACTCTATCATAATTGTTTGTGCCAATGTAAAGAAAATGCCATACGCTTATCTGTAAGAAACAGAAGTTTCCAGGATCGGTCTGAGCCCTCACATCATCATAGTGATTTCGGTAGCATTAGTTAATCCCAAACAACACGGTATTGAGACACATTTGACAAAAAACCGCTTCCAACGAAAAATATTTTGTTCATGTTGAAACCCTATCATATGTGGTTGTGGCAATGTAAAGAAAATGCCACACCCTTATGTGTAAGAAACAACATTACCCAGGAACAGTCTAAACCCTAACATCATCACTGTGCTTTTGGTAGCATGAGTGAAACCCGAGGAATACAGCACTTAGACACATTTGGGAAAAACCGGCTTCCAATGAAAACTATTTTCTTAACGTGGAAACCCTATCACAAGGGGTTGTGGAAGGTAAAGTAAAAAAGCGGAGTTCCAACGAGAAATATTTTCTTCACGTAGAAACCCGTTCCTGGGCACTGTTGTTTCTTACACATAAGGGTGTGGCATTTATTTATCTGGCCACAACCACTTACGTTTGGGTTTGAAAGGGAAGAAAATATTATTCATTGGAACGCGATTTTTGCCAAATGTGTCTTAGTGCTGTTTGCCTCCGCTTTAACTCCCGCTCCCAAAAGCACAGTGCTGATATTAAGGCTCAGACTGTTCCAGGGCACTGTTGTTTCTTACAGATAAGCGTATGGCATTTTGTTTACATTGGCACAAACAATTATGGGTTTCGGGTTCGCGTTCGGGTTAGGGGTTTGGGTTCTGGTTCTGGTTCTGGTTCGGGTAGGTTTCAGGTTCGGGTTCGGGTAGGGTTCGGGTTCGGGTTCGGGTAGGGTTCGGTTTCAGTTACGGTTCGGGTTCGGTATCGGTTTCGCTTTCAGTTATGGATTCGGGTTCGGGTTCGGGTTAGGGGTTAGGGGTTAGGGTTCGGGTTCGGGTTCTGGTTCGGTATTGGTTTTGCTTTCGAGTATGGATTCGGGTTCGGGTTCGGGTTAGGATTAGGGTTCGGGTTCGGGTTCGGGTTCAGGCTCGGGTTAGGGTTCGGGTTAGGGTTAGGGTAAGGGTTCGGGTTCGGGTTCGGGTTCGGGTTCGGTTTAGGGTTAGGGTTCGGGTTACGGTTAGGGTTAGGGTTCGATTTAGGGTTAGGGTTAGGGTTAGGGTTAGGGTTAGGGTTAGGGTTCGGGTTAGGGTTCGGGTTCGGGTTAGGTTTCGGGTTAGGGTTAGGGTTAGGGTTCGGGTTCGGTTTCGGGTTAGGGGTCGGGTTAGGGTTAGGGTTCGGGTTCGGGTTATGATTCGGGTTAGGTTTAGGGTTCGGGTTCGGGTTAGGGTTAGGGTTCGGGTTCGGTTTCGGGTTAGGGGTCGGGTTCGGGTTCGGGTTAGGGTTAGGGTAAGGGTTAGGGTTAGGGTTAGGGTTCGGGTTCGGGTTAGGGTTAGGGTTCGTTTTAGGGTTCGGGTTAGGGTTAGGGTTCGGGTTCGGGTTAGGGTTAGGGTTCGGGTTCGGTTTCGGGTTAGGGTTAGGGTTCGTGTTAGGGTTCGGGTTAGGGTTAGTGTTCGGGTTCGGGTTAGGGTTAGGGTTCGGGTTCGGTTTCGGGTTAGGGTTCGGGTAAGGTTTCAGGTTAGGGATAGGGTTAGGGTTTGGGTCAGGTTAGGGTTAGTGTTCGGGTTAGGGTTAGGGTTACGGTTAGGGTTAGGGTTCGGGTTAGGGTTCGTTTTCGGGTTAGGGTTCGGGTTAGGGTTAGGGTTCGGGTTCGGGTTAGGGTTCGGGTTAGGTTTCGGGTTAGGTTTAGGGTTCGGGTCAGGGTTAGGGTTCGGGTTCGGTTTCGGGTTAGGGGTCGGGTTCGGGTTCGGGTTAGGGTTAGAGTAAGGGTTAGGGTTAGCGTTAGGGTTCTGGTTAGGGTTAGGGTTAGGGTTATGGTTCGGGTTCGGTTTCGGGTTCGGGTTCGGGTTAAGGTTAGGGTTAGGGTTCGTTTTAGGGTTAGGGTTAGGGTTAGGGTTCGGGTTCGGGTTAGGTTTAGGGTTAGGGTTAGGTTTCAGGTTAGGGATAGGGTTAGGGTTAGGGTCAGGTTAGGTTTAGTGTTCGGGTTAGGGTTACGGGTAGGGTTAGGGTTCGGGTTCGGGTTAGGCTTAGGGTAAGAGTTAGGGTTAGGGTTAGGGTTCAGGTTAGGGTTAGGGTTAGGGTTAGGTTTACGGTTCGGGTTCGGGTTCAGGTTAGGGTTCGGGTTAGGCTTAGGGTTAGGGTTCGGGTTAGGGTTTGGGTTAGGGTTAGGTTTTGGATTCAGGTTCGGGTTCTCATTAGGGTTAGGGTTAGGGTTAGGGTTCGGGTTAGGGTTAGGGTTCGGGTTATGTTTTAGGGTTAGGGTTAGTGTTCGGGTTCCGGTTAGGGTTAGGGTTAGGTTTCAGGTTAGGGATAGGGTTAGGGTTAGGGTCGGGTTAGGTTTAGTGTTCGGCTTAGGGTTACGGTTAGGGTTAGGGTTCGGTTTCGGTTTTGGGTTAGGTTTAGGGTTAGGGTTAGGGTTAGGGTTAGGGTTCGGTTTAGGGTTCGGGTTCGTTTTAGGGTTAAGTTTAGGGTTAGGATTTGGGTTAGGGTTCGGGTTTGGGTTAGCGTTCGGGTTAGGGTTAGATTTTGGGTTCGGGTTCGGGTTTGGGTTCGTGTTAGGGTTAGGGTTAGGTTTCGGGTTAGGGTTAGGTTGCGGGATCGGTTTTGGTTTAGGGTTCGGGTTTGGGTATCGTTTGGGTTATGGTTAGTGTTTGGCTTCGGGTTCGGGTTAGGTTTAGAGTTAGGGTTAGGGTTAGGTTTACGGTTAGTGTTCGGATTAGGGTTAGGGTTAGGGATAGGGTTAGGGTTAGGGTTAGGGTTCGGGTTAGGGTTAGGGTTAGGTTTCCGGTTAGGGATAGGGTTAGGGTTAGGGTTCGGTTTCGGGTTCGGGTTAGGGTTAGGGTTAGGTTTCCGGTTAGGCATAGGGTTATGGTTGGGGTCGGGTTAGGGTTAGGGTTCGGGTTAGGGTTAAGTTTCGGGTTCGGGTTATGGTTAGGGTTAGGGTTAGGGTTACGGTTAGGGTTAGGGTTACAATTCGGGTTAGGGTTAGCGTTTGGGTTAGGGTTATGGTTAGGGTTAGGGTTAGGGTTCGGGTTAGGGTTAGGGTAGTTTAGGGTTAGGGTTAGGGTTAGGGTTAGGGTTAGAGTTCGGGTTAGGGTTCCGGTTAGGGTTAGGGTTTGGATTCGGGTTCGGGTTCGCGTTAGGGTTAGGGTTAGGGTTCGGGTTAGGGTTAGGGTTCGGGTTCCGATTATGGTTAGGGTTAGGGTTAGGGTTATGGTTACGGTTAGGGTTACGATTTGGGTTCGGGGTTGGGTTAGGGTTAGGGTTAGGGTTAGGGTTAGTTTTCGGGTTAGGGTTACGGTTAGGGTTTGGGTTAGGGTTAGGGTTCGGATAGGGTTAGGGTTAGAGTTAGGGCTCAGATTCGGGTTAGGGTTAAGTTTAATGTTAGTGTTAGAGTCACGGTTAGGGTTAGCGTTCGTGTTAGGGTTCAGGTGAGGGTTAGGGTTAGGGTTAGGGTTAGGGTTAGGGTTAGGGTTCGGGTTAGGATTCGGGTTAGGTTTCGGGTTGTTGTTCGCGTCAGGGTTAGTGTTCAGGTTCGGGTCAGGTTCGTGTTAGGGTGAGGGTCAGGGTCAGTGTCAGGGTTTAGGGTTTAGGGTCAGGGTCAGGGTCAGGTTTAAGGTTAGGTTCAGGGTCCGGTTTAAGGGTTTAGGGTGAGGGTTAGGGTCAGGGTCATGGTCAGGGTCAGGGTTAGGTTTCGTGATTAGGGTTCGGGTCAGGTTCGGGTTCGGTTTAGGGATAGGGTTCGGGTTAGGGTTCGGGTGAGGGTTCGCATTAGGGTTTGGTTTCATGTAAGGGTTCGGGTTAGGGTTAGGCTTAGGCTTAGGGGTTTGGTTTCGGGTTCAGGTTCGGGGTTTGGGTTCGGGTTCAGGTTCGCGTCAGGGTTAGGCTTCAGGTTCCGGTCAGGGTTTGGGTTAGGGTTAGGGTCAGGGTCAGTGTCAGGGTTAGGGTTAGGGTCAAGGTCAGTGTTTAGGGATTAGGGTTAGGGTGAGGGTATGGGTTAGGGTTAGGGTTACGTTTAGGGTTCAGGTTAGGGTTAGGGTTTGGGTTAGGGTTAGGGTTTGGGGAGGGTTAGGGTTAGGGTTCGGGTATGGGTTAGGGTTAGGGAAGGGTTCGGGTTCGGGTTAGGGTTAGGGTTCGGGTTAGGGTTTGAGTTAGGGTTAGGGTTAGGGTTAGGGTTCGGGTTAGGGTTTGAGTTAGGGCCAGGGTTCGGGTGAGTTTTAGGGTTAGGGTTAGGGTTCTTGTAGGGTTAGGGTTAGGGTTAGGGTTAGGGTTAGGGTTAGGGTTCGGGTTAGGGTTAGGGTTAGGTTTCCGGTTAGGGATAGGGTTAGGGTTAGGGTTCGGTTTCGGGTTCGGGTTAGGGTTAGGGTTAGGTTTCCGGTTAGGCATAGGGTTATGGTTGGGGTCGGGTTAGGTTTAGGGTTCGGGTTAGGGTTAAGTTTCGGGTTCGGGTTATGGTTAGGGTTAGGGTTAGGGTTACGGTTAGGGTTAGGGTTACGATTCGGGTTAGGGTTAGCGTTTGGGTTAGGGTTACGGTTAGGGTTAGGGTTAGGGTTCGGGTTAGGGTTAGGGTAGTTTAGGGTTAGGGTTAGGGTTAGGGTTAGGGTTAGAGTTCGGGTTAGGGTTCGGGTTAGGGTTAGGGTTTGGATTCGGGTTCGGGTTCGCGTTAGGGTTCGGGTTCCGATTATGGTTAGGGTTAGGGTTCGGGTTCCGATTATGGTTAGGGTTAGGGTTACGGTTACGATTAGGGTTACGATTTGGGTTCGGGCTTGGGTTAGGGTTAGGGTTAGGGTTAGGGTTCACGTTATGGTTAGGGTTAGGGTTAGGTTTAGTGTTCGTGTTAGGGTTAGGGTTAGGGTTAGGTTTCGGGTTTCTGTTCATGTTAGGGTTAGGGTTAGGGTTAGGGTTTAGGTTAGGATTCGGGTGAGGGTTAGGGTTAAGGTTCGGGTTAGGTTTAGGGTTAGGGTTTGGTTTAGGGTTAGGGTTCGGGTAGGGTTAGGGTTAGGTGTAGGGTTTGGTTTAGGGTTAGGGTTCGGGTAGGGTTAGGGTTAGGGTTAGGGTTAGGGTTCACGTTATGGTTAGGGTTAGGGTTAGGTTTAGTGTTCGTGTTAGGGTTAGGGTTAGGGTTAGGTTTCGGGTTTCTGTTCATGTTAGGGTTAGGGTTAGGGTTAGGGTTTAGGTTAGGATTCGGGTGAGGGTTAGGGTTCGGGTTAGGGTTCGGGTTCGGGTTAGGGGTTCGGGTTTGGGTTCGTGTTAGGGATTCGGGTTCGGGTTAGGGTTAGGGTTCGGGTTCAGATTCATGTCAGGTTTAGGGTTCGGGTTCCGGTCAGGGTTCGGGTTAGGGTAGGGTCAGGGTCAGGGTCAGGGTTTAGGGTTTAGAGTCAGGGTCAGGGTCAGGGTTAGGTTTGGGGTCAGGGTCAGGTATTAGGGTTTAGGGTTAGGATTAGGGTCAGGGTCATGGTCAGGATCAGGGTCAGGGTCAGTGTCAGGGTTAGGGTTCGTGTTCGGTTGACAGTTCGCGTCGGGTTCCGGTTCGGGTTAGGGATGGGGTTAGGGTTAGTGTTCGGGTTAGGGTTAGGTTTCGGCTAGGGTTAGGTTTCGGGTAAGGGTTCGGGTTCGGGTTCGGGTTACGGTACGGGTTATGGTTAGGGTTCGGGTTAGGGTTAGGGTTAGGGTCGGGTTAGTTTTAGGGTTATGGTTAGGGTTAGGGTTACGGTTAGGGTTCGGTTTAGGGTTAGGGTTCTGGTTAGGGTTAGGGTTCGGGTTAGGGTTAGGATCAGGGTCAGGGTTTAGGGATTAGGGTCAGTGTCAGGGTCAGCGTTAGGTTTAGGGTGAGGGTCAAGGTTAGGGTTAGGGTCAGGGTCAGGTTTTAGGGTTTGGGGTTAGGGTTAGGGGCAGGGTTAGGATTAGGGTTAGGGTTAGGGTTAGGGTTCGGGTTCGGTTTAGGCTTAGGGTTAGGGTTTGTGTTCGGGTTAGGGTTAGGTTTAGGGTTAGGGTTAGGCTGAGGTTTAGGGTTAGGGTTATGGTTAGGGTTAGGGTTCGGGTTAGGCTGAGGGTTAGTGTTAGGGTTAGGTTTTGGATTCGGGTTCGGGTTCGCGTTAGGGTTAGGGTTCGGGTTAGGGTTGGTGTTCGGGTTCCGATTATGGTTAGGGTTAGGGTTAGGGTTAGGGTTAGGGTTACGGTTAGGGTTAGGGTTAGGGTTAGGGTTAGGGTTAGGTTTAGTGTTCGGGTTAGGGTTAGGGTTACGGTTAGGGTTTGGGTTAGGGTTAGGGTTCGGATAGGGTTAGGGTTAGAGTTAGGGCTCAGATTCGGGTTAGGGTTAAGTTTAATGTTAGTGTTAGAGTCACGGTTAGGGTTAGCGTTCGTGTTAGGGTTCGGGTGAGGGTTAGGGTTAGGGTTAGGGTTAGGGTTCGGGTTAGGGTTCGGGTTAGGTTTCGGGTTGATGTTCGCGTCAGGGTTAGTGTTCAGGTTCGGGTCAGGGTTCGGGTTAGGGTGAGGGTCAGGGTCAGTGTCAGGGTTTAGGGTTTAGGGTCAGGGTCAGGGTCAGGTTTAAGGTTAGGTTCAGGGTCAGGTTTGAGGGTTTAGGGTGAGGGTTAGGGTCAGGGTCATGGTCAGGGTCAGGGTTAGGTATCGTGATTAGGGTTCGGGTCAGGTTCGGGTTCGGTTTAGGGATAGGGTTCGGGTTAGGGTTCGGGTGAGGGTTCGCATTAGGGTTTGGGTTCATGTAAGTGTTCGGGTTGGGGTTAGGTTTAGGGTTAGGTGTTTGGTTTCGGGTTCAGGTTCGGGGTTTGGGTGCGGGGTCAGGTTCGCGTCAGGGTTAGGCTTCAGGTTCCGGTCAGGGTTCGGGTTAGGGTTAGGGTCAGGGTCAGTGTCAGGGTTAGGGTTAGGGCAAGGTCAGTGTTTAGGGATTAGGGTTAGGGTGAGGGTACGGGTTAGGGTTAGGGTTACGGTTAGGGTTCGGGTTAGGGTTAGGGTTTGGGTTAGGGTTAGGGTTCGGGTAGGGTTAGGGTTAGGGTTCGGGTATGGGTTAGGGTTAGGGAAGGGTTCAGGTTCGGGTTAGGGTTAGGGTTCGGGTTAGGGTTTGAGTTAGGGTTAGGGTTAGGGTTCGGGTTAGGGTTTGAGTTAGGGCCAGGGTTCGGGTTAGTTTTAGGGTTAGGGTTAGGGTTCTTGTAGGGTTAGGGTTGGGGTTAGGGTTAGGGGTTCGGGTTCGGGGTTTGGGTTCGGGTTAGGTTTTGGGTTCAAATTCGCGTCAGGTTTAGTGTTCTGGTTCGGGTCAGGTTTCGGTTAGCGTTCGGTTTCGGGTTAAGGTTAGGGTTAGGGTTATGGTTACGGTTCGGGTTAGGGTTAGGGTTAGGTTTAGGATTAGGGTTTGGTTTAGGATTAGGGTTCAGGTAGGGTTAGCGTTAGGGTTCGGGTTCGGGTTAGGCTGAGAATTAGGGTTAGGGTTAGTGTTCGGGTTAGGGTTAGGTTTCGGGTTAGGGTTACTGTTAGGGTTACGTTTCGGGTTGGGGTTATGGTTAGGGTTCGAGTTCGGGTTAGGGTTAGGGTTCACGTTATGGTTAGGGTTAGGGTTAGGTTTAGTGTTCGTGTTAGGGTTAGGGTTAGGGTTAGGTTTCGGGTTTCTGTTCATGTTAGGGTTAGGGTTAGGGTTAGGGTTTGGGGTAGGATTCGGGTGAGGGTTAGGGTTAGGGTTCGGGTTAGGTTTAGGGTTAGGGTTTGGTTTAGGGTTAGGGTTCGGGTAGGGTTAGGGTTAGGTTTAGGGTTTGGTTTAGGGTTAGGGTTCGGGTAGGGTTAGGGTTAGGGTTCGGCTTCAGGTTAGGGTTAGGTTTACGGTTAGGGTATGTTTTAGGGTTAGGGTTCGGGTAGGGTTAGGGTTAGGCTGAGGTTTAGGGTTAGGGTTATGGTTAGGGTTAGGGTTCGGGTTAGGCTGAGGGTTATGGTTAGGGTTAGGGTGAGGGTTAGGGTTAGAATTGGTGTTCGGGTTAGGGTTCGGGTTAGGGTTAGGTTTAGGGTTAGGGTTAGGGTTAGGGGTTCGAGTTTGGGGTCAGATTAGGGGTTAGGGTTAGGGTTAGGGTTAGGGTTCGGGTTAGGATTGGGTATAGGGTTAGGGTTCGGGTTAGGGTTAGGGTTCACGTTA